>NC_061514.1:163647473-163684348 GCF_022539505.1 Lolium rigidum
GAATTTGGCTTTCACAAAACATATTACAAATGCTCTCATAAAAGCTAGAGAAGAGAAACTAAAACTTGAAACTTCTATTCCTAGAAAGCTAGAGGATGGTTGGGAGCCCGATGGCGTGTATTTCACACGTTCGTTGGGCAACCCCAAGAGGAAGGTATGATGCGCACGAGCAGCAAGTTTTCCCTCGAAAGAAACCAAGGTTTATCGAACCAGGAGGAGCCAAGAAGCACGTTGAAGGTTGATGGCGGCGGGATGTAGTGCGGCGCAACACCGGAGATTCCGGCGCCAACGTGGAACCCGCACAACACAACCAAAGTACTTTGCCCCAACGAAACAAGTGAGGTTGTCAATCTCACCGGCTTGCTGTAACAAAGGATTAACCGTATTGTGTGGAAGATGATTGTTTGCGAGAGAAAACAAGTAAAACAAGTATTGCAGACAGATTTGTATTTCAAGTATTAAAGAATGGACCGGGGTCCACAGTTCACTAGAGGTGTCTCTCCCATAAGATAAAAGCATGTTGGGTGAACAAATTACAGTCGGGCAATTGACAAATAGAGAGGGCATAACAATGCACATACATGACATGATAAGTATAGTGAGATTTAATTGGGCATTACGACAAAGTACATAGACCGCCATCCAACCGCATCTATGCCTAAAAGTCCACCTTCAGTTATCATCCGAACCCCTCCGATTAAGTTGCAAAACAACGGACAATTGCATTAAGTATGGTGCGTAATGTAATCAACAACTACATCCTCTAGACATAGCGTCAATGTTTTATCCCTAGTGGCAAACGCACATACACAACCTTAGAACTTTCTCGTCACCGTCCCAGATGTTAATGGAGGCATGAACCCACTATCGAGCATAAATACTCCCTCTTGGAGTTAAGAGTAAAAACTTGGCCGAGCCTCTACTAGATAACGGAGAGCATGCAAGATCATAAACAACACATAGTATAATAACTTGATAATTAACATGACATGGTATTCTCTATCCATCGGATCCCGACAAACACAACATATAGAATTACGGATAGATGATCTTGATCATGTTAGGCAGCTCACAAGATCCAACAATGAAGCACAATGAGGAGAAGACAACCATCTAGCTACTGCTATGGACCCATAGTCCAGGGGTGAACTACTCACTCATCACTCCGGAGGCGACCATGGCGGTGTAGAGTCCTCCGGGAGATGAATCCCTCTCCGGCAGGGTGCCGGAGGAGATCTCCGGAATCCCCGAGATGGGATCGGCGGCGACGGCGTCTCGGTAAGGTTTTCCGTATCGTGGTTTTTCGCATCGGGGTTTCGCGACGGAGGCTTTAAGTAGGCGGAAGGGCAGGTCGGGGGCGTAACGAGGGCCCACGCTATAGGTCGGCGCGGCCGTGGCTTGGGCCGCGCCGCCCTATAGCTTGGCCACCTCGTGGCCCCACTTCGTGTGTTCTTCGGTCTTCCGGAAGCTCCGTGGAAAAATAGGGCCCCGGGTCTTCGTTTCGTCCAATTCCGAGAATATTTCGTTACTAGGATTTCGAAACCAAAAACAGCGTAAAACAGAACCGGCACTTCGGCATCTTGTTAATAGGTTAGTTCCGGAAAATGCACGAATATGACATAAAGTGTGCATAAAACATGTAGGTATCATCAATAATATGGCATAGAACATAAGAAATTATCGATACGTCGGAGACGTATCAAGCATCCCCAAGCTTAGTTTCTGCTCGTCCCGAGAGTGTAAAACGATAACAAAGATAATTTCTGAAGTGATATGCCATCATAACCTTGATCATACTATTTGTAAACATATGTAGTGGATGCAGCGATCAAAACAATGGTGATGACATGAGTAAACAGGTGAATCATATAGCAAAGACTTTTCATGAATAGTACTTCAAGACAAGTATTAATAAGTCTTGCATAAGAGTTAACTCATAAAGCAATAAATCAAAGTAAAGGTATTGAAGCAACACAAAGGAAGATTAAGTTTCAGCGGTTGCTTTCAACTTGTAACATGTATATCTCATGGATAATTGTCAACATAGAGTAATATAACAAGTACAATATGCAAGTATGTAGGAATCAATGCACGGTTCACACAAGTGTTTGCTTCTTGAGGTGGAGAGAGATAGGTGAACTGACTCAACATAAAAGTAAAGAGAATGGTCCTTCAAAGAGGAAAGCATCGATTGCTATATTTGTGCTAGAGCTTTTATTTTGAAAACATGAAACAATTTTGTCAACGGTAGTAATAAAGCATATGAGTTATGAAAGTTATATCTTACAAGTTGCAAGTCTCATGCATAGTATACTAATAGTGCCCGCACCTTGTCCTAATTAACTTGGACTACCGGATCTTTGCAATGCACATGTTTTGACCAAGTGTCACAATGGGGTACCTCCATGCCGCCTGTACAAAGGTCTAAGGAGAAAGCTCGCATTTTGGATTTCTCGCTTTTGATTATTCTCAACTTAGACATCCATACCGGGACAACATGGACAACAGATAATGGACTCCTCTTTAATGCATAAGCATGTGGCAACAATTATTATTCTCATATGAGATTGAGGATATATGTCCAAACCGACACTTCCACCATGAATCATGGCTTTAGTTAGCGGCCCAAAGTTCTTCTCTAACAATATGCATGCTCCAACCATGAAGGTGGTAGATCTCTCTTGCTTCAGACAAGACGGACATGCATAGCAACTCACATGATATTCAACAAAGAATAGTTGATGGCGTCCCCAGAAACATGGTTATCGCTCAACAAGCAACTTAATAAGAGATAAAGTGCATAAGTACATATTCAATACCACAATAGTTTTTAAGCTATTTGTCCCATGAGCTATATATTGCAAAGGTGAATGATGGAATTTTAAAGGTAGCACTCAAGCAATTTACTTTGGAATGGCGGATAAATACCATGTAGTAGGTAGGTATGGTGGACACAAATGGCATAGTGGTTGGCTCAAGTATTTTGGATGCATGAGAAGTATTCCCTCTCGATACAAGGTTTAGGCTAGCAAGGTTATTTGAAACAAACACAAGGATGAACGGTACAACAAAACTCACATAAAAGACATATGGTAAACATTATAAGACTCCATACCGTCTTCCTTGTTGTTCAAAGCTCAATACTAGATGTTATCTAGACTCTAGAGAAACCAAATATGCAAACCAAATTAGCAAGCTCTAAGTATTTCTTCATTAATGAGTGCAAAGTATATGATGCAAGAGCTTAAACATGAGCACAACAATTGCCAAGTATCAAATTATCCAAGACATTTTAGAGTTACTACATGTATCATTTTCCAATTCCAACCATATAACAATTTAACGAAGAAGAACTTCGCCATGAATACTATGAGTAGAGCCTAAGGACATATTTGTCCATATGCAACAGCGGAGCGTGTCTCTCTCCCATAAAGTGAATGCTAGGATCCATTTTATTCAAACAAAACAACAACAAAAAAAAACAAAAACAAACCGACGCTCCAAGCAAAGTACATAAGATGTGGCCGAATAAAAATATAGTTTCAGGGGAGGAACCTGATAATGTTGTCGATGAAGAAGGGGATGCCTTGGGCATCCCCAAGCTTAGACGCTTGAGTCTTCTTAATATATGCAGGGGTGAACCACCGGGGCATCCCCAAGCTTAGAGCTTTCACTCTCCTTGATCATATTGCATCATACTCCTCTCTTGATCCTTGAAAACTTCCTCCACACCAAACTCGAAACAACTCATTAGAGGGTTAGTGCATAATAAAAATTCACATGTTCAGAGGTGACACAATCATTCTTAACACTTCTGGACATTGCATAAAGCTACTGGACATTAGTGGATCAAAGAAATTCATCCAACATAGCAAAAGAGGCAATGTGAAATAAAAGACAGAATCTGTCAAAACAGAACAGTCCGTAAAGATGGATTTTATTAGGCTACCAGACTTGCTCAAACGAAAATGCTCAAATTGAATGAAAGTTGCGTACATATCTGAGGATCATGCTCGTAAATTGGCGTAATTTTCTGAGCTACCTACAGGGAGATAGACCCAGATTCGTGACAGCGAAGAAATCTGGAACTGCGCAGTAATCCAAATCTAGTACTTACTTTTCTATCAAAGACTTTACTTGGCACAACAAAACATAAAACTAAGATAAGGAGAGGTTGCTACAGTAGTAAACAACTTCCAAGACACAAATATAAAATAAAGTACTGTAGTAAAAACATGGGTTGTCTCCCATAAGCGCTTTTCTTTAACGCCTTTCAGCTAGGCGCAGAAAGTGTATCTCAAGTATTATCGAAGGATGGTGCGTCAACCTTACCTTGGGCTTTACCCTTACCTTTCTTATTGTTTTTCCTTCCCTTTGGTTTAGGGAATATATGATTTCCCCCGACATAGAGGTGAATTTCAGAGTGCCTTTTCCCACATCAATGACTGCTCCCAATAGTTTCAACAGGGATCTCCCAAGTATGATTTTTCCTGTTTCAATAACAAGGTAATCAATGGATATTGTTCTTCCAAGAATGGTTGTATGCACACCTGCAGCTACTCCCTTAGGAATTATAATAGAGTTATCAATGAGAGTTATCTCTTCTCCTCCTTCATCGACTCCCCAAAGTTTCAAAGATTTATAAATGCTTTCAGGCATAAGGCAAAATTCATACATAATATCACAAGTAGGCATGAAGAGTTCGATCACCGATAACAATTTTAACAACAGGATCCCATAATGAAAGTTCAGAGTTCACTAAAACTTGATCAAGACGGTTACGAATGTATCCATAATTTTCATTTAAGCGAGATGCACTTGTCTCAAGAGTATTTAATCTATTATGAATGCTCGATAAGGGCTGAATCAAAATTATTAGCTGAATCATGTGATGCAACCAACTTCTTTATGGCATTAAAAGCTTGATCCCCATTGCAATGGAGGAAATCTCCTCCCACTAAAGTATCCAAAGCATATCTATAGCGAACCATAAGACCAAAATAAAAATTACTAAGGAGCAAACTTAGAGTCATTTGAGGTTCAGTTTCACGATAAGAAGTAAAAATTCTAGACCAAGCATCCTTAAAACTCTCCTCATCCCCTTGTTTAAAAGTGAAAACTAATTCTTCAGGCGAAGAAGTAACAGGTTCAGAGCTAGACATGGTAACAAAAGTAACTAATTTTTTTTTTGTATTTTTAATATAGAGTGCAAGACAGTAAATAAAGCAAACTAGATAAAGTAAATGCAAGTAAACTAATTTTTTTGTGTTTTTGATATAGCAAACAAGATAACAAATAAAGTAAAACTAGCAACTAATTTTTTGTGTTTTGATATAATGCAGCAAACAAAGTAGTAAATAAAATAAAGCAAGACAAAAACAAAGTAAAGAGATTGAGAAGTGGAGACTCCCCTTGCAGCGTGTCTTGATCTCCCGGCAACGGCGCCGGAAAAGAGCTTGATGGCGTGTATTTCACACGTTCGTTGGGCAACCCCAAGAGGAAGGTATGATGCGCACAGCAGCAAGTTTTCCCTCGGAAAGAAACCAAGGTTTATCGAACCAGGAGGAGCCAAGAAGCACGTTGAAGGTTGATGGCGGCGGGATGTAGTGCGGCGCAACACCGGAGATTCCGGCGCCAACGTGGAACCCGCACAACACAACCAAAGTACTTTGCCCCAACGAAACAAGTGAGGTTGTCAATCTCACCGGCTTGCTGTAACAAAGGATTAACCGTATTGTGTGGAAGATGATTGTTTGCAGAGAAAACAGTAAAACAAGTATTGCAGCAGATTTGTATTTCAGTATTAAAGAATGGACCGGGGTCCACAGCTCACTAGAGGTGTCTCTCCCATAAGATAAAAGCATGTTGGGTGAACAAATTACAGTCGGACAATTGACAAATAGAGAGGGCATAACAATGCACATACATGACATGATAAGTATAGTGAGATTTAATTGGGCATTACGACAAAGTACATAGACCGCCATCCAACTCGCATCTATGCCTAAAAAGTCCACCTTCGAGTTATCATCCGAACCCCTCCAGTATTAAGTTGCTAAACAACAGACAATTGCATTAAGTATGGTGCGTAATGTAATCAACAACTACATCCTCGGACATAGCGCCAATGTTTTATCCCTAGTGGCAACAGCACAACACAACCTTAGGGGTTTCTGTCACTCCCCCAGGTGTCAATGCGGGCATGAACCCACTATCGAGCATAAATACTCCCTCTTGGAGTTAAAAGTAAAAACTTGGCCAGAGCCTCTACTAGAAACGGAGAGCATGCAAGATCATAAACAACACATGTATAATAACTTGATAATTAACATGACATGGTATTCTCTATCCATCGGATCCCGACAAACACAACATATAGAATTACGGATAGATGATCTTGATCATGTTAGGCAGCTCACAAGATCCAACAATGAAGCACAATGAGGAGAAGACAACCATCTAGCTACTGCTATGGACCCATAGTCCAGGGGTGAACTACTCACTCATCACTCCGGAGGCGACCATGGCGGTGTAGAGTCCTCCGGGAGATGAATCCCCTCTCCGGCAGGGTGCCGGAGGAGATCTCCGAGATCCCCCGAGATGGGATCGGCGGCGACGGCGTCTCGGTAAGGTTTTCCGTATCGTGGTTTTTCGCATCGGGGGTTTTCACAACGGAGGCTTTAAGTAGGCGGAAGGGCGAGTCGGGGGGCTAACGCGGGGCCCACGCTATAGGTCGGCGCGGCCGGGGCTTGGGCCGCGCCGCCCTATAGCTTGGCCACCTCGTGGCCCCACTTCGTGTGTTCTTCGGTCTTCTGGAAGCTCCGTGGAAAAATAGGGCCCTGGGTCTTCGTTTCGTCCAATTCCGAGAATATTTCGTTACTAGGATTTCTGAAACAAAAAACAGCAGAAAACAGGAACTGGCACTTCGGCATCTTGTTAATAGGTTAGTTCCAGAAAATGCACGAATATGACATAAAGTGTGCATAAAACATGTAGGTATCATCAATAATATGGCATAGAACATAAGAAATTATCGATACGTCGGAGACGTATCAGAGCCCATCATTAAAATGAGAGTCAAAGATTTTGATTGTAATGCTTTATGTGATCTTGGTGCAAGTATTTCTGTTATTCCTAAGAAAGTCTATGATATGCTTGACTTGCCACCATTGAAAAACTGTTATCTAGATGTTAATCTCGCTGATAATGCTAAAAAGAAACCTTTGGGGAGAGTTGATAATGTTCATATTATGGTTAACAATAACCTTGTCCCCGTTGATTTTGTTGTCTTGGATATTGAATGCAATGCATCTTGCCCCATTATATTGGGAAGACCTTTTCTTCGAACCGTTGGTGCTACTATTGATATGAAGGAAGGTAATATTAAATATCAATTTCCTCTCAAGAAAGGTATGGAACACTTCACTAGAAAGAGAATGAAGTTACCTTATGATTCTATTATTAGAACAAATTATGATTATGATGTTGATGCTTCGTCTCTTGATGTTACTTGAGTTACACTTTCTGCGCCTAGCTGAAAGGCGTTAAAGAAAAGCGCTTATGGGAGACAACCCATGTTTTTACTACAGTATTTTTGTTTTATATTTGAGTCTTGGAAGTTGTTTACTACTGTAGCAACCTCTCCTTATCTTAGTTTTGAGTTTTGTTGTGCCAAGTAAAGTCTTTGATAGTAAAGTAAGTACTAGATTTGGATTACTGCGCAGTTCCAGATTTCTTTGCTGTCACGAATCTGGGTCTACCTCCCTTTAGGTAGCTCAGAAAATTAAGCCACTTTACGTGCATGATCCTCAGATATGTACGCAACTTTCATTCAATTTGGGCATTTTCATTTGAGCAAGTCTGGTGGCCTAATAAAATCCATCTTTACGGACTGTTCTGTTTTGACAGATTCTGCCTTTTATTTCGCATTGCCTCTTTTGCTATGTTGGATGAATTTCTTTGATCCATTAATGTCCAGTAGCTTTATGCAATGTCCAGAAGTGTTAAGAATGATTGTGTCACCTCTGAACATGTTAATTTTTATTGTGCACTAACCCTCTAATGAGTTGTTTCGAGTTTGGTGTGGAGGAAGTTTTCAAGGATCAAGAGAGGAGTATGATGCAATATGATCAAGGAGAGTGAAAGCTCTAAGCTTGGGGATGCCCGGTGGTTCACCCCTGCATATTCTAAGAAGACTCAAGCGTCTAAGCTTGGGGATGCCTTGGGCATCCCCTTCTTCATCGACAACATTATCAGGTTCCTCCCCTGAAACTATATTTTTATTCCGTCACATCTTATGCACTTTGCTTGGAGCGTCGGTTTGTTTTTGTTTTTGTTTTTGTTTGAATAAAATGGATCCTAGCATTCACTTTATGGGAGAGAGACACGCTCCGCTGTAGCATATGGACAAGTATGTCCTTAGGCTCTACTCATAGTATTCATGGCGAAGTTTCTTCTTCGTTAAATTGTGGTTGGAATTGGAAAATGCTACATGTAGTAATTCTAAAATGTCTTGGATAATTTGATACTTGGCAATTGTTGTGCTCATGTTTAAGCTCTTGCATCATATACTTTGCACCCATTAATGAAGAAACACCTAGAGCTTGCTAATTTGGTTTGCATATTTGGTTTCTCTAGAGTCTAGATAATATCTAGTAATGAGTTTTGAACAACAAGGAAGACGGTATAGAATCTTATAATGTTTACAATATGTCTTTTATGTGAGTTTTGCTGTACCGTTCATCCTTGTGTTTGTTTCAAATAACCTTGCTAGCCTAAGCCTTGTATCGAGAGGGAATACTTCTCATGCATCCAAAATACTTGAGCCAACCACTATGCCATATGTGTCCACCATACCTACCTACTACATGGTATTTATCCGCCATTCCAAAGTAAATTGCTTGAGTGCTACCTTTAAAATTCCATCATTCACCTTTGCAATATATAGCTCATGGGACAAATAGCTTAAAAACTATTGTGGTATTGAATATGTACTTATGCACTTTATCTCTTATTAAGTTGCTTGTTGTGCGATAACCATGCTTCTGGGGACGCCATCAACTATTCTTTGTTGAATATCATATGAGTTGCTATGCATGTCCGTCTTGTCTGAAGTAAGAGAGATCTACCACCTTAATGGTTGGAGCATGCATATTGTTAGAGAAGAACATTGGGCCGCTAACTAAAGCCATGATTCATGGTGGAAGTTTCAGTTTTGGACATATATCCTCAATCTCATATGAGAATAATAATTGTTGCCACATGCTTATGCATTAAAGAGGAGTCCATTATCTGTTGTCCATGTTGTCCCGGTATGGATGTCTAAGTTGAGAATAATCAAAAGCGAGAAATCCAAAATGCGAGCTTTCTCCTTAGACCTTTGTACAGGCGGCATGGAGGTACCCCATTGTGACACTTGGTTAAAACATGTGCATTGCAAAGATCCGGTAGTCCAAGCTAATTAGGACAAGGTGCGGGCACTATTAGTATACTATACATGACACTTGCAACTTGTAAGATATAATTTAAATAACTCATATGCTTTATGACTACCGTTGACAAAATTGTTTCATGTTTTCAAAATAAAAGCTCTAGCACAAATATAGCAATCGATGATTTCCTCTTTGAAGGACCATTCTTTTTACTTTTATGTTGAGTCAGTTCACCTATCTCTCTCCACCTCAAGAAGCAAACACTTGTGTGAACTGTGCATTGATTCCTACATACTTGCATATTGTACTTGTTATATTACTCTATGTTGACAATTATCCATGAGATATACATGTTACAAGTTGAAAGCAACCGCTGAAACTTAATCTTCTTTTGTGTTGCTTCAATACCTTTACTTTGATTTATTGCTTTATGAGTTAACTCTTATGCAAGACTTATTGATGCTTGTCTTGAAGTACTATTCATGAAAAGTCTTTGCTTTATGATTCACTTGTTTACTCATGTCATTACCATTGTTTTGATCGCTGCATCCACTACATATGTTTACAAATAGTATGATCAAGGTTATGATGGCATGTCACTTCGAAATTATCTTTGTTATCGTTTTACTTGCTCGGGACGAGCAGAACTAAGCTTGGGGATGCTTGATACGTCTCCGACGTATCGATAATTTCTTATGTTCCATGCCATATTATTGATGATACCTACATGTTTTATGCACAATTTATGTCATATTCGTGCATTTTCTGGAACTAACCTATTAACAAGATGCCGAAGTGCCGATTCTTGTTTTACGCTGTTTTTGGTTTCGAAATCCTAGTAACGAAATATTCTCGGAATTGGACGAAATCAAGACCCGGGGGCCTATTTTGCCACGAACCTTCCGGAAGACCGAAAGGGATACGAAGTGGGGCGACGAGGCGCCGCCACCATAGGGCCGCGCGGCCAAGGGGGCCCGCGCCGCCCTATGGTGTGGGCCCCTCGTCGACCCTCCGACTCGCCCTTCCGCCTACTTAAAGCCTCCGTCGCGAAACCCCCGAGGCGGAAAAACCACGATACGGAAAACCTTACGGAGACGCCGCCGCCGTCAATCCCATCTCGGGGGATTCGGAGATCTCCTCCGGCACCCTGCCGGAGAGGGGATTCATCTCCCGGAGGACTCTACACCGCCATGGTCGCCTCCGGAGTGATGAGTGAGTAGTTCACCCCTGGACTATGGGTCCATAGCAGTAGCTAGATGGTTGTCTTCTCCTCATTGTGCTTCATTGTTGGATCTTGTGAGCTGCCTAACATGATCAAGATCATCTATCTGTATACTCTATGTTGTGTTTGTCGGGATCCGATGGATAAAGAATACCATGTTATGTTAATTATCAAGTTATTACATATGTGTTTTTTATGATCTTGCATGCTCTCCGTTATTAGTAGAGGCTCTGGCCAAGTTTTTGCTCTTAACTCCAAGAGGGAGTATTTATGCTCGATAGTGGGTTCATGCTCGCATTGACACCGGGACGAGTGACGGAAAGTTCTAAGGTTGTGTTGTGCTTGTTGCCACTAGGGATAAAACATTGGCGCTATGTCCGAGGATGTAGTTGTTGATTACATTACGCACCATACTTAATGCAATTGTCTGTTGCTTTGCAACTTAATACCGGAAGGGGTTCGGACGATAACCTCGAAGGTGGACTTTTTAGGCATAGATGCAGTTGGATGGCGGTCTATGTACTTTGTCGTAATGCCCAATTAAATCTCACTCGTACTTATCATGACATGTATGTGCATTGTTATGCCCTCTCTATTTGTCAATTGCCCGATCGTAATTTGTTCACCCAACATGCTTTTATCTTATGGGAGAGACACCTCTAGTGAACTGTGGACCCCGGTCCATTCTTTTAATACTGAAATACAAATCTGCTGCAATACTTGTTTTTACTCGTTTTCTCTGCAAACAATCATCTTCCACACAATACGGTTAATCCTTTGTTACAACAAGCCGGTGAGATTGACAACCTCACCGTTTCGTTGGGGCAAAGTACTTTGGTTGTGTTGTGCAGGTTCCACGTTGGCGCCGGAATCCCCGGTGTTGCGCCGCACTACATCCCGCCGCCATCAACCTTCAACGTGCTTCTTGGCTCCTCCTGGTTCGATAAACCTTGGTTTCTTTCTGAGGGAAAACTTGCTGCTGTGCGCATCATACCTTCCTCTTGGGGTTCCCAACGAACGTGTGAAATACACGCCATCAAGCACACGGCAGGCGACCGGCAGCTTTCCCTCCATGCCTCCCAATCGAAACCCTTGCACCGCCGCGAGCTGGTGCGTTCCTCCCGCCGGCCGTGGTCACCAGGCGTGGCCTGAGAGCCACCATGTCGCCGCCTTGCCCGTCCCCGCAGACCCAAGCTCGACGATGAGGAGCGGGACCTGTCTCGCCTCCCCCGTTGTGGGGTTCTTCAATCGGGGCCAGGAGGAGGGGAGGTGGGGAAGGGGCACCCGGGAGTAGGCCCTAGTGGCGGTGGGATGCTGGTGGCAAGGAGGGGCACCGGGGCGGCTGCTCTACTCGATCTAGATCGAAAGTTCCTCCTCCGGCTAAGGTTTGGATCGCGAGATACACACATTTGGATGCGTGAAGGGGTGATCCCGGCCGGTGCTGTGTAGATCTGAGGTAGGAGGCCGGCGGACTGGAGGTCCCCTGAACTCCGCAGGACTTTGGAAGCGGGAGGAGGCGGCGAGAGGAGGATGACGAGTTCAGGGGCGAGGGTCATGACGAGGTAGTTGGGCTTCGGCCCAGTTGAGCCCGTGTGGAGGAATTCTCGACGAAGCGAAGGACCAAATGTTTGACGTATCGCTGGCTGGCAGAATAAGGAACATCTTCCTTCTTTTTAAGTAGTGTAGATTTCGAAACCTCTCTAGGGGCTAGCTAACTTTTTTTTGGACATGCAGCCAGATTTTTTTTTTTTACATGGTAGCCAGATTTGTTTTGGCACGGCGGCACGAATTAATTTTTTGGTGTTAAAACGATACAGTATTTACGTGCCAGCTAACGTTCGAAAATATTTATTCGTTCCTGATTTCCTCGGAGACCACATTAAACGGCGGCACTAGCTGGCTGCCGAAACCCGGGCCCACTTTCCTCTTTCTGCATGCGCTGCGGGCGCCGTTCGAGCGAACGTGGAGGAGCCGTCCGACGGTTCTTCGATTTCCTTGGTCTGCCCACCCCGTTGCTCCTCCCCAAACCAAACCAAAACCAATTCCCGTTCCCTCCCCGGCCGACCCCCAATCCGCCCGCGCCCTCATCGTCGGCGCGCGCGCGCGACAGCCTCCGCGCCGCCGGCGACGGGACACGTGCGGCAAATCCACAGCGGCCGCCACCTTTCGCCGAATCTCCTCTCGTCGTGGGGGCGGCGGCGGCGGCTCCGTCAGGGTTTGGATCGGTTTCGCCTTTTTCTCGGTAAGGAACCCTAGCTTGCTTCTACGGGTTGCTCCAAGGGTCCTGCTCGACATTTTCGGTTTTTTGCTGCGAGCAATTTTTCGAGTACAAGTCGTCCTCTGGCTCGCTCCGTCTAGTTGAGATTGCGTACGTACTACTCGAGTAGCGCAAACCGATCTCGATCGGTGTCAGTTACGCTGCAGGTTATTTTCCGAATTCTCGTTCTGGGGTTCAACTGAACCCCCGCGCGCGTGCACGCGCGCTAGATCCGCTCCCCGTGAATCGCGTGAGGCGTACTGTGCTTCGAAGAAACCGATGAAACAGACGAATCATATTCCTCACGATTTCTCCGTGCTGTTTTCTTACTCAACATTTGGAATCTCGTTTTCGTACTTCGTACTAGGTGGTACAACTAAGGTTCAGCCAGTTAGTTACCTGTTCTTTTACTATATAATTACTTCCTTCTCCTGTACTCTCGCATGAGTACTGTAGTGGGTTCCTCATCCATGTACTGTGCACTATGTATGCACTTCTTTACTTTGCTTGCAACGTTCAGCACAAGAAATTTGGTTGAACAAATGGTTCTCAGCCAGTTAATTAGTTACCTCTTCTTTATACAATTACTTCCTTCTCCTGTAGTCTTGCATGAGTAGGGGCTTCGTCATCCATATACTGTGCATTATGTATGTACTTCTTTACTTTAATTACAACGTTCAGCACAAGAATTTTGGTTGTCTCCTCTTGATCAGTTACACCGTTGTACAAAGTCATTCCATTCTGTCTTTATGCACAACAGTTTTTTATGTTTGCACTTTCCTGTTTGCATGTAGGAGTTGCTCTTTGGCGCTATATATATGTAAGCTGGAGCTGCCATTTCAACCCAATACTCCGCTGAAATAAGGAAAAATCAGGACACTTTTACTCTTCAGGAGTTCATTCCCTATCACTAGCAGGTCGCTCATTGTTCTTGTACTGGCACTCTACTGTCACAATTTTTCGGACCGTCGAGTTTCTAGTTCTTTCACTTGCAACATTTTAATTAAGATTTCTTGGATGCATACCTGATGATTCTAATCATGTTCATCTATGTTTCTGTAGGGACCTGTTCCTGAATATTCAGTAAAAAGCCACCCAAGGTCCTAGTGTTCCAGTGAATAACTTGAATTTGAACATTTATAAGTGGTTTACTAAATGTTAATCCGTTTCGTATGTAGGATAGGTATTGGATATTGTAGGTGACAGAAAATACTGTCAAACATGGTGATGTCTCTAGACAATTTGAGGGGCTTCGCATTAGCCACATCATCAAGTGCTTTTATTGGATCAAGTTTTGTGATCAAGAAGATTGGGCTGAAGAAAGCTGGGGATGCTGGGGTAAGAGCAGGTTGTGCCTCCCACCTGTATCTTTTTGATTTTTTTTTGTACTGCATACAAGGTGATTTAAGAATGTTTAAATCCCTCACGCTACTATAGTGCTTCAGTATTCCTTTCCAAAGGTTAATGTTTCCATATTTCTTCTGCATCCAAGCCATTTGTAATTAATTAGTGCTTTTTGGCCGTGTGATTTATAGGTTCTGGAGGCTACTCATACTTGTATGAACCGTTATGGTGGATAGGAATGGTAACTAGTAAGTATCACTTACATTGTGCTGTTTTTAGATGTGGGGTGGTGTTACAGCGAAGGCACTCAGTACATACTCTTTTTTTTCTTGGGGCATCTCCCCCCCCAAAACAGGACTATTGTTGCCTAACATAAATTTATTCACAAACATGAGTAGTGTGGTAGTAGTTTTTTTTTTTTGAACGGAGTGTGGTAGTTTTACATTGACTTTAGATATCATAGAACAAATAGTGCCTCGGTGCTTGTACCATTGTGAAAGATTACTAGAGTAAATCACCTCCTTTAACAGAAAACCTACTCCTACTAATACTTCATTTCAAAAGAACAATATATTCTAATAATACGATGTAAGCTCAAAATATTGTTTATCTCTCTGTATCTTCTTTTGCAGTGATTCTGGGCGAGGTGGCAAACTTCGCAGCATATGCATTTGCTCCTGCAATACTTGTTACTCCTCTGGGAGCATTAAGCATCATTTTTAGGTTTTACACAGATCTTCCTTTCTATTCCAAAATTCTGCTGAAATGATAGTACAATATCTCCATAATTCACTTTTATTCATGCAGCGCAGTGCTAGCACATTTCATTTTGAATGAGAGGTTGCATATGTTTGGTGTGGTTGGTTGTGCATTGTGTGTTGTTGGCTCAGTTGATATAGTTTTGCATGCCCCCAAGGAAAAAAAGATCGATTCAGTTAGCGAAATATGGCAGCTCGCAACTGAACCAGGTAGCTCTTTTTCTCAAATTCCGTAACGTTTCTAGCTGCCATTTCTCATAGTTTTCTGTGGAGAATATTAATTGTTTGTATTTTTAGTACTACAAGTTTCTGTATTGTCAGTTTACCATCAGTGCTAGTCTGAAATGTGTTAGTTCCGTAAATAACAGATGCAGTAATATTTGCGGCTCAGCAGAGTTTTCTGGTCAGTTTTATAATTTTCATTCTCAGTATATTGGGATCACGAATATTCTTGGCTTGATAATTCTATGAAAGATCTACCCTTATATTAGCTGCTCCTTTTGTGACCTAAGATGTTTCCCTTTGGTGTTTATTTATTGTTCATTCTTTTAATGGATGGCCAGAGCTACTGCCTTGCTTAAAAAAAGACGAAAACACTACATGCAGGCATCTTTCCTACGTTATCAATGTCAATTTTTCTTGTTTTTGTGAAAAGACAGGGAGTTAATACCATCTATGTTTGTATGCACTATATTGACACACAATATGTGGGAATACTTCCGTAAAAGAAGTATGTCGTTAATACCCAGAAAGTATCTGAAGGAATGTTGTTTTCCTTTATGCAGAAGCATTCTTTTGCTTGGGTTATGTACTTATGTTTCCTATCCCGCTTTATTAATTTATGCCATCAAATCTGTTATTGACATGCACTCGAATCTGTGCTGGCAGGTTTCATAGTGTATTCTTGCTTGGCTGTAGCACTTGCACTTGTTTTAATGTTCTGGGTTGTTCATCATACTGAGCAAAGGAAAATGCTCGCATATATTGCAATATGTTCACTATTTGGGTCTCTGACGGTATGTTCACAATACATCATACCAAACTTGAGTTGTTCAAATAAATTTATTGAAAAGCTCTGATTAATTGGTATATTTGTGACAGGTTATCAGTGTAAAAGCAGTGGCTATTGCCTTAAAGCTCTCGTTTAATGGAGTGAACCAATTCGTCTATGTCCAGACGTGGTTCTTCATTGCTGTTGTAATTATATGCTGTTTAGTTCAGCTGAATTATTTGAACAAGGTAAGCTTTCGCATTATTTTTGAATTTTGGAAGTATACTGCCATACAAGATATGGAATTGCTAATATTATTCTTGTCAACAGAACAACTAAATGGAAACTACCTGAATATGCTATGGTTGTAATTCTCGTGTTAATTGGTCTGTTAACAAATTATTTGCCAATTTTCCATTCAGCCAGGACATTTTATGAAAAAATGTTCGATGATTAGCAAAAATTTCAAATTTTATAAGCCTATATACAATCTTGGACACCGGTTTTGGAGTTCTCCTGCTGGTAGAGTAGTAATTATATGTGGGAAGTGCTACGGTACTGATGAGTGATAACTATTGTGCAACTAGTTCAAATATTATATGCCCCAAAATTGAGAATCTTGTATTATGTGGCAACATTTTGATGACAAATCTCTGGTAAGTGCAATATACATGTCTGACCTGATCTGTGCTCATCACAAACTGCAATTGAACTGAGTTTTTTAACACTGAAGATTCTTCTGTTGCATAAATTGAGATGAAATAAGTATTGAGTTTACTGATTTAAGATAAAGCTTAGATTGAGAACCCAGATCAATCTTCATAAGTCTCTTTAGCGCATCTGATGAAAGAGGCTTAGCGCTTCTGTAAGAATCTCTGAGAAGTTCGTACTTGCTTTAGTTTTACATTTGCTGATCTGGGTTTCTATGTGTTATTTTCAGGCGTTGGATTCATTCAATACAGCTGTGGTTGCCCCTGTATATTATGTGATGTTCACCATTCTTACTATTTTCGCGAACATGATCATGTACAAGGTAATGCATATTTGGTTCTTTCATGAACGTGATATACCAAGCCATTTCCCATTTCATGAAGACAAGATTTGAAACTTTCACATGATTTTTTTTGTATAACTTTATTTGCTGCTACACTACATAATCATTCTGAAATGCAGTAGTATTTTTGTTGCTCTTGTTTGAAATTGCAATGTCTCTCGTGTCCAACTAGATGAGCAAGAAAATTTAATGCTCACCACTTAAGCAAACTCTGCCCTTATCTCTTTAGTTTGAAAAGGAATGCAGTGTCCATATTCTTATTTAATAAACTCCAATACTTTGTTAAAGGACTATGATATTGACTCGAGTTTCATTCTAAATCTTCTATTCCTACTCAGAAATTTAGTAGTGATTTAAGAATGCAACAGAGATATCATATGACTGTTGCTGCCTTACTTTATTGCAGGACTGGGACTCTCAGAATGCAACACAGATAGCAAGCGAGGTGTGTGGGTTTGTGACAATTGTTGCTGGAACATTCCTTCTGCACAAGACCAGAGATATGGGGAACACACAACCTAACCCAGATTCTCTGAGAGCGGATTGTGAACTCCAGAATCATAGCTAGTCACTCTTAACATATCAAAACACATACCCTTGTTGAACATCTAACATATACCGGAGCATTTGGGATCTCAGACCACATGCATTGCAGCTTTACTTCAGCAGTTACTGATTTAGCACATCGGCAGTAAGGATCTATATATAAGCATTTCTATATGCTTCATAGGAATATTTGTTTTTTTGTTAAATTGCAGCAACATTTTCGTTTCTTCAGTTTAGGGAAACAGTCATGTTCCATTGTAAATATAGTTGATATTTGACTGCAATGTGTGCTGCTAAAATTAAGTTGTTTACACTAGGGCAGAAATTCTGGGGCAAAACTTCATTTGAGGAAGAGGCACGAGCTAAGCAGAGTTTTAATTGTTTGGATGCAAGGATGACAATTTTATCCACGAGTATGGGCACCTATGGGTATTGTATCCATACGAGTAGGGTATTAACATATATTTTACCCATGGTAGTCTGTAATACCTAAACCCTACCAGCCAACAGGGCATGTGTATAGTCATGTGCCACTGGACATACCCAAACCCGACCCATTTGCTCCCTCGAGTATTTGATTTACTAGTTCGCCCCCATTACGCCGCTGCAACATGGAGTCAGCGAAAATGCTACTGATTTGCATCTTTCCCCTTCGATCAAGTCCTTTCTCACTTTCTTCAGCCACAGCCAGTCAGCGCAAGTAGGTGCATGCCAGGTGGTGACACAATAGAGATTGAGTGTTGAACTAGACCACCTAATGGATATGCAACGGTAAGGGTACCCCTTTACCATCGGGTATGAGTGCGGGTAAAGTCTTATACCATGGGTACAAGTATAGATAGAATTTTGTATCCACAAACTATATGGTACCCATTTCGCTCTTATTTGGATGGAACCACATTAGTATTTTAGTCACACATTATAAAGTAAGAATTTTTATTTTTCGTAACACCATACCATCAACATGCAGGCACTGTCCTTTGTTTCTACTTATCCGGCATCCAAACTTAATTTAACCACATCATCTAGAAATGGCCTTTGCACCCGTGTAGTGCAATGGAATGAATACCTTCCTTCCAAATTCACTGAGATAGGTTTGGTCAGATTTGGTTTAGACACGTTTTGATGTGTAGGTTTGCTTATTTTGAAAAAAAAAAGTTGTCACTTAATTTGAAATGGGGGGGGGGGGGGGGAGTAGCAGATGTGTAAGATTTACGATATATTCCAATTTCTGCTTGTTATTCCATCTAACTAGGGATGCAAAACGTCACCCGACCCGTACCTCTCCGTAATCAAAAAATCAGTGAGATTAATTGTATCCTTTTTGTTCTCAGAAACAAAATTTGTACCTTTTTAGCGATCAGTTTAGTTTGAACTATTTCCCACTTTACCGGGCTTATGCGGGACGTGCAGTTGCATCTCTATATCTAACGGATGGGAGTATGTCAAACCATAAGTTTCAACAAACACTTGGATTGAGCGCCGTAAGAGACAATGTTATTTGATCGGTGAAATGTCATTCTGATCAAAATGTTGCTTGCAAAAACATCTTTAGGACAGAGGGAGTATATTATAACTCCACATTCGATCAGATTGCCTTTTTGAGATAGTTGCCTCGTAGGTAACATGGTAATGCACCATGAGGATGCTTAATCCCTGTCATCGCCAGCCTCACTCAACCACCATCGTCACCTTACTCTTCCTTCTTCATGCAAGGATTATGACATTGTGTTGTTGTAGCAAAATCGCAAAAGGAGTTGTCAATTTTAACCAGCGTCACTCCTCATCTTCCCCTTCCTTCTCCATACATGACCACCACCATGTCACCAAGGCTGCCTTCGAGAACTCTGAGGTAGGATGCCTTTGGAGCATATTTGGACATTAGTATGGCACCCTCCGTAAGTGTGGAGAGAACAATGCCTATGTTCTCTAGTCTCCACATTACTCTTACTCCCTTTGTCCCAAAAAGAATGTCGTGGATTTGTCTATTTTCCCATGTATCTAGACGCGATCTAGCATGTAGATATATTTAAATTCGACAAATCCGTAAAATCATTTTTAGGACGGAGGGAGTATGCGATTTGCTGAACTCGTATGTCTCGAGGGACACAATATGAGGCAATTGGTTTACTAGAAGTTGGAATTTATGTAACGGAAAGCTCATAAATTAGAAATGTACTTTTATTTTTTCTAGTTGGAATCTGTGTCTGAATTTCGGAAAAATTAATGAGAGGTTGTTTCAGAAAACTTAGGGGCTTCTTTTGAAATCCGAAGAGGAACCCCTAACAATCATGTACATAATTTTTCGCTTCCACTATTATTTCAAAACGTCTTCACAAAATTTCTAGTACTCCCTCATCTCATGAAACAAGTATTAACTTCACACAAAATTAAGTTAAGACATCTTTCATGGTACGGATGGAGTAGTACAAACTGCTAGTGTGGTCCCATGTTCAAAATAAAAGATATAACGTTGTATAACAAGGCTATATTTTTTTTTGGAGAATACCCTGAGCTCTATTAATTCAAAGATATAGAGTTACAATCAGCCCTGAGGCTATGAACTAAATACTGAGGACTCGCCCCTTGCCAAAGCGCGACATCACATTATTGCATGCAAATTTTGCGCAATTGTGGGCCGCATTGTTGGCAATTCGGCGGACTAAACTAAAACTAAAAATTTCAAACAACAAAACTAGCTCATGAATTTCATCTAAGATCGGTGAGATAACAGAACGATCTCCCTTCCTTCCTTCCATAGACGCACTAGCTCGGCACAGTCTATCTCAAACACAACGCGGTTAAGATTCCTCGCCACCTTGTAAGTTTAACTAAATTACTCCCTCTGTCCCAAATTAATTGGCGTAGCACAGTGATATTGTAAAGTATTTGTACAACCTTAGGAACCCACAAAAAAAAATTGGACATGTATGTTCATATTACACTCTACAGGTAAACAAATTAAGATACTTTCAATCGCACACTGCTAGGACAACCAATATTGTGACAATTGTGTTTGACTTTGTGTATCGACACAATCTCCGGTACACCACTACAATTCTTTTTTCATATATAAGTACAAGACGAAGAATTTTACTTCTAGTTACATGTGAGAAAAAAAAGGAGCTAGTAGTAACTTAGCGTGTGCCTCTCTGCATTCTGAAACGAGTTCACTCGAGAGCAGAGCAAGGAGGAAACCACCAAAGTTCACACCACCACTACCGACTCGACAGTCGATAGCAGTACTCCCGCGCTCGCTCGCCCGCTCCAAAAGCTCACACAGGAACGCGCACCGGCACACACGCACGCACGTAGCACTCAGTTCCCGGCCGGCCATGGAGCATCCGACGGTGCGCGACGTGCTGGCCTTCCACCGCGTGGACCGCGCCGCCTACGAGCGGCTCCTCTCGCTGGGCGCCGGCCCGCAGCCCGCCCGCGACGCGGTGGCGCTGCTGATGTGGCTGGACCGCAGCGTGGGCGCCGACGCCGTGGCCAGCGTGTGCGCGCAGGTCCGCGCCCCGGCCGACGCCGCGCGGCTGGTCTCCGACGTGCTCGCCGTCCTCCACGGCGTCGCCTGGCCGCGCCTCCAGGCCCATGGCGCCGGGACGCCGCGGCCCGTCCCGACGGTGTGCGGCGGGTGCGGAGGCGCGGTCGCGCGCCGGTTCCTGGACCTCGTCCCGCGCGGCGCCGACCCGCGGCGCGGCGTCGCGGACGTCCTGGAGGGCGTCGGGGCGCTGGTGTTCGACGACCGGCTGCACGGGATGCTGCGGCGGTACGAGGAGGACGGCGGCGCGCTTCCGGCTGAGCTGGCTGCGCCGTACCGAGGGCGTCGCGACGGCGCGGCAGCGGCGGAGGAGGAGGACGGTGAGGTGGACGGCGGCGGGCGGTCGCTGTTCATCACCTTCTCCAAGGGGTTCCCATTAACGCGCGAGGAGATCGAGGGCTACTTCGCAGAGTACGTAGCGCCCTAATCCCAATGCAAATTACTCATCAATTGCACACACACACGTACTACTACATGCATGCAGGAGATAAATTATACTTTGACCATGAGCTTAAACCCTGGTAGGAGTACTCGGTTGTGTTCACACTTTGGTAGCAGTAGTATCTCCAAATTCCTCACACTCAGTCGTCGTCTCGTCTTGGTCGTGTTGTTGTTTCTTGGGCGACCCGTTGGATTCCTCTGCGGCGCCGCTGCACCTCTGTTGGACATTTTTCCCATTTCAATCAAAAAAGCAGCAAGATTTCCCTTTTCCTTTCGTGCCTGCTGTCTCTGGCATTGCCCCTTGTACGTGCTTTGAACAAGGCCAGGGCCCAGAAGAGCCAAAAAAACTTGTCGCGGAGCCGATGAGTTTCGTATCGTCCTATCCTATCTCTGCCCATGTAGCTAAAGCTACTTTGATTCCGTTTCCGATTCTGGGCGTGTTCTTCCGCTGCTTTCGGAGCCCTGCCTTCCTTTCTTCCGGTCTCGGTCTCGGTCAGCCTGCCGCGGCAGCGCCAGCACATGCGTTTCTGCTTCTCGATTCATGACCTCACACGCATGCACCAGTGGAATCAAACAAACATCCTCATCGATCACAGATTCACAGCAAGAAGATGTATATTCCACATGGTATTATATTCTGTCGTAACATTGCTTGATTCTGTGCAGGAGGTGGGGCGAGGGGTGCGTGGAGAACGTGATGATCGAGAGGACGCCGCCGGCGGGGGAGTCGCCCAGGTACGGCAGGGTGGCGTTCCGGACCGCCTCCGTCGCGGCGGCGGTGCTCGGCGGGCGGCGCCTCGTCAAGCTCTTCGTCAACGGCCGCCAACTCTGGGCGCGCAAGTACGTCCACAAGCCACAGCAGCAGCAGCAGCAATAAGCTACCTCCACGGGACAACACGTTCAGCACCCCGGACCAACACATGCACATATAGGCACACGAATGCACCAACACGTATTCACCTCGGTTTTTTGAAACTCCACAACACGTGCTACTACTGAGTTCTCCATAGTAGTAGTTGGTATCTGCTCATGTATGAACTATGAACCTTTATCTTACTACTACTAGTAAGTTGCAATGGACACACCTCTCTCTTGGCATACACCGACAGTGATGTGTGCAAGCTTAGAGCATCTCTAGCAGAGTCCGTAAAAACGAACTGAAAAAGTGGAGTTCAGCTCACCGAACTCGTGTATCGGGTCGTTAAATGGCTGGGGCGCAGAACAGAGCCCGTAAATCAAAACTGTAAGAACTGTAAGCAGTTTTACAGTTTTGGTTTACGGGCTCTGTTCAGCGCCAATTTTTTGCATATGATCGAACAAACGATACAATAAAATGCAACAATTCATGCATAGTTCATAGTGCAAACAATCAAAAGCAAACCGTTCATAGTTCCCCATCTCCTCTCACCGCTGGCATCAAACCGAGGTTGGCCCGCCATCAACACCATCGCCATCACCTCCTGGAGTCACATCGCCACCACCAGCTGCCTCTTGACGAGTTAGTCTTCGTCTTGCCGTGATCTCTGCCGAGGCCTCCTTCCACCACTCCAGTTGTACCTCATTCATCTCCTTGGTGTTCATCATCATGATCTCCCTCTCTTCGGCCAAAAGTTGCTTCATTGCTTTGGCCTTCTTCACATTGATCCTCATCTCCTCCAACTTAGCCTTGTTCCTTGCTTCCTCTCGGCTAGCTTCAAGCTTTGCAAGGCTCACCCCCTTCTTCGTCTCGATGATGACAAGTTTGGTCTCCAAAGTCTTAGTCTTTGACTCAGTTACTGGGAATGGACAGAACTTGAAATTCCAGCAAGAGGCGACGGCGCTAGAACGGAAGCACATGGCGTCGCGCAGAAGTGTCGAGGATGCCCGCGAGGAGATGGACACTAGTAGGAAAAGCCTCATCAGTGGCGCACGAAAATAGGATTCTGTGGCGCACGGAACTTCGCCACAAAAATAAGGTTTCTATGGCGCACCGGCCCATGCGCCACAGAATTAAGGTTTCTGTGGCGCACTTGTTCCTAGGTGCGCCACAGAAAAGCGTGCGCCACAGAATTGGTTTTCGGTGCGCCACGGAATTTGCTTGTATTATACACGATTTTGTGCTGCCCGCTATACACATGCGGTTTATAGACAAGCAATATACGAGGTTATATACAGCAATATTCAGATATAATATAAATATCATGTACATTGCACGAGATATAACATAGACATCATCATCACATTACTTAGATCCCGATCGAGATACATATATAGTGGCAAGTGTCAAATGTTTTGCATACAACTCTTAATTCATACAAAATTCACAATTTCGAGATACAAAGTAGTCTTCATCCGGTTCCTCCTTTGCTCCCTCATCTCTACCCACCAAACTCGCTTGCATCGGGGTCTTCATCCAGTTCCTACTATGATGAAAATGGAAGAAAGTGAGACCAACAAGTCCGATGCACAAGAGAAATGGAATAAATGCCTCATACATTGTTGGTCAACACAAATATTAACATTCAGGGACGGCGTAAGTGAGACCAAGTCCGATGCACAAGAGATTGATATTTGTGCTATCTTACCAGGCTCACTTACGCCGCCCCGAGTGTACGGTGACCAAACATTTTAATCATCGGCATTTTGAAAATCTCAAAGCAAATGGAATGACAAAATGGAATAAGTGCCTCATACATTGTTGGTCAACACAAATACTAACATTCAGGGACGGCGTAAGTGAGACCAAGTCCGATGCACAAGAGATTGATATTTGTGCTATCTTACCAGACTCACTTACGCCGCCCCCGAGTGTACGGTGACCAAACATTTTAATCATCGGCATTTTGAAAATCTCAAAGCAAATGGAATGACAAAATGGAATAAGTGCCTCATACATTGTTGGTCAACACAAATACTATGGTCAGAAACCATAGTTGCAGTATACACCGCAGTATACTTTGCAGAAGGGCCCCCTTTCCCCGGCCGCTGTTCCGTGAACGGGTGCTTGACGACACAACGACGCCGATCTGCCTCTCCGGCGCAGAACCACGGCAGTCCCTCGCCGTCCAGTGAACGAGTCCTTGATGCAAAGACCGTGCCGGCCTGCCCAGCATTATGCCGGGCCGTGTTGCCGCGCTTCGGGCCGTGTGTCCCGCGCCTGCACTCGTTCGCCTTCTTGCCGGTGAACCAATAGGCGATCGTTGCAATAAGGAAACCGATGACGGCCGGTCGCAAGATTAAATTGCGATCGGCCGTCATCGGTTTCCTTATTCCAACGATTAGTCTATTCGTTCACCGGGCAAAAAGGCGAAGAGTGCGGGCGCGTGAGACACGGCCTCGAAGCACGGCAACGTGGGTCGGCATGATGCTAGGGAGGCTGGCACCATCTTTGCATTAAGGACTCGTTCACGTACTGGACGGCGAGAGAAGAAAAGTGGTGATGCGCCGGAGAGGCAGGTCGGCGTTGTTGTCTCGTCAAAGACTCGTTCACGGAACGGCGGCCGGGGAAAGGGGGCCCGTCTACAAAGTATATTGCGGCGTATAGGTGACCAAACATTCTAATCATCGGCACTAAAATGGAAGAAAGAGCCAAGTGGTATCTCAACTAGATATCATATGCCTCATACTTTGTTGGTCGAAAGAAATATTAACATTCCGGGATGGGGTCAGTGAGGCCAGGTAGGATGCACAAGAGATTGATATTTGTGCCATCGCACCAGGCTCACTAGCCCCACCCCAGAGTGTACAAGTGACCAAACAATTTAATCATCGGCACTAAAATGGAAAAAAGGCCAATGCAATTAAGAAGTAGCTAGCTAGTATGAACTAAATGGAATGCCTCATACTTTGTTGGTCGAAACAAATATTAACATCCGGGGATGGAGTAAGTGAGGCCAGGTAGGATGCACAAAATATTGATACTTGTGCCATCACACCGGGCTCACTTGCTCCACCCCGAGTGTACGAGTGATCGACCAACCATCTAATCATCGGCAAGTACAAAAACACCAACAAACCAGCAACCATGGTGACATAAGTCAAGATGCTCAAACACACATAGCATGCATGGAGCAGATGCTCCAAAGGGATTATTCATCACTCGGTATATAGACCAAGTGATGCTGGCAAAAGAGAGGCCAATCAAGAACCAAGTAAATCCAGTAAGTGATAGATATGCCTAAACAAGCAACAACACATAGCATATCCCAGCTAACCGAGATGAGACAAGTCTTGGTAGCCAACTTAATCACCTAGCACCACCTAGCCTTTTAAAACCATCGAAACAGATCCATTTTCTTCAAAGGATACCACAATGGCTTTCATTTACATGATCCCCTACTGTGGATATCTCTATTTTCATCAAAGCCAACAAGAAATGGTGATTAGAGGGAATTTAATATTGGAGTCTAGCTAATGCAAATCAAGAACTAGTCTTGATCTCCAAATGGTGATTAGAGGGAGTTTATTCATCTTAAGCAACATTAGGGACAAATGGGATCATGCAAGGGACTTGGGTCATTTGGATCATAAGGCATCAATTAAGGAGGCAACCAGGGACAAAGGGAAACATTTGATGATCCATTATCATAGGCAACAAAGCAGCAACTTTTTCCCCTCTAATCTAGCTAGAGTCCTTAAAAGAAATCCATCATAAGCATGGTCAAATACACATATATAGCATGGGGCAGATGCTCCAAAGGGATTATATATTCATCACTTGGTAATTTGGAGAGCAAACAAGCAGTAGCCATATCACTCAATCCAATAATATAGTAATTTGGATCATAAGGCATCAATTAAGGAGACAATTGACCAGGGACAAAGGGAAACATTTGATGATCCAGTAAGTGCATGACACTTTGAGCTACCAAGAATAAAGGCCAACAGTGGATAAACATCTGCTCAACCATTTCTTGCACTAGAGGAAAAGTAACCAACATTGAAACTTGAATAGTCAAGTGACACTACAATCAGCTCACACACACATGCAAACACATGTGTTGATAGTAACTAAACAATAGAAGAACACCACCAGATATTCATGGGTACTTAGGATCAGTAGGGAATTGATAAAGTACAGTGAGGAGCAAGCATACCATCAGAAACTGTCCATTTGAGAGAAATAACATTGGGGTAATGTTAAAATGTTTGTCTCCATATTTGGGAGACATTTTTAATATTGGAGTCTAGCTAATGGATATCAAGAACTAGTCTTGATCTCCAAATGGTGATTAGAGGGAATTTATTCATCTTAAGCAACATTAGGGACAAATGGGATCATGCAAGGGACTTGGATCATTTGGATCATAAGGCATCAATTAAGGAGGCAACCAGGGACAAAGGGAAACATTTGATGATCCATTATCATAGGCAACAAACCAGCAATCTTTTTCCCCTCTAATCTAGCTAGAGTCCTTAAAAGAAATTCTACTTAAAATGAAGTAGCTCTCTGTTGGTATTGGTTACCAACAGGAACTCAAGCCACTACTTGATCTTACTAATTCAAAGCAGGACCAATGCAGGACCAGTGCTGATGTTGCCATCATCTCTGCCCCCAAGAACTCTCTCATGCTCTCTCTCACATGCCATGCCAGCTGCTTGCTCCAAACTTACAACAACACAAACACAAGCATCACATGCAGAGCATAGAAATAATATATAGCTAACAACACAGTAAAACAAAAAGAATGTTGGACTGTTTTTATTCATGATGACCACAACAGCAGCACAACAGCATCCAGATCGAGCACAACATCATCCTCTCTCGTAATTTTGTCCGGAGCAGCATCAACATCCGGAGAACAACAGCGAGCACAAGAGCATCCAGATCGAGCACAACATCCAGAGCACAACATCAACACATCCGGAGCAGGGGTAGAGGAAGAGGGAGGGGAGGGGGAGAGGTGGAGCTCACCGACGATAGGGGTGGAGGAGGAGGTTGACGACGATGACAGGGGTGGAGGAGGAGGAAGACGCGGCGGCTCCTCCTCCTTGACGCGGAGCCGGCCCCTCCTCCTTGACGCGGAGCCGGCCCCTCCTCCTCCATGCGGCGGCCCCTCCTCCTCCACGCCGCAGCGGCTTGTGCTGCAGGTGGCGGGGATGGGTGGAGCGTGGCGGCATGCGGCCCTCGCGGAGGAAGGAGGCAGCAACGGCGACAGCGACGGCGACGACCATGGCGGCGGCGGCGGGGGAGAGGGGAGAGGCGCGCGGAGGTGAACGTACGGGCGTGGGGAGGGGAGGGGAGGGGTACGGGGATGATATAACTTACCCTATTTCTGTGGCGCACCAGCACAAGTGCGCCACAGAAATAACTACTTCTGTGGCGCACCAGAGCCAGTGCGCCACAGAAATAGTTATTTCTGTGGCGCAGAAAGCATTGTGCGCCACAGAAATACCTGCCCTAATAATTCGGTGGCAGAATGTGGGCCCCACATAATTTCTGTGGCGCACGGTTCAGCCGTGCGCCACAAAAATAAGCTATTTTTGTGGAGCACACTTCCTGATGCGCCACAAAATAAGTTTCTGTGGCGCATTCAAAACGGTGCGCCACAGAACTAAGCTTCGTCTATAAGGGTTTTCCTACTAGTGGGAGCAGGACGGCGGCACGGCTTGGCGTCGCGCAGAAGTGTCGAGGACGCGCGCGGCGGCGACGGTGGCTTGCGTGGCTGCGGCGTGCGTGGCTGCGGGGCACGCACGACAGCGGCAGCGCTGGCGCGCGGGGAGCATGCGGGGCTATGAGGTGGCGACGGCGTGCGGCCGGAGGCGGTCGCATACTAGGACGGTGGCGGCCATGAGGGCCACAGGCCGGAGGAAGGCAACACATCGAGCGAGAGCGGGGAGATGATAGAGCCAGGGGCAGATTTGTCATCTTGTTCTTTGCTAAATAATCAAAATAAAATAAAATAACTTAAAAGGGTAAATGATAGAGTGACAAAGAAAAGAGTGGCAAAAAAGTAAAGTGAAAGTAAAGAAGGAAAAATCATAGAGGTACCAAGTAAAGAGGGGCAAATAATAAAATTTCCCGAAGAAGAGGCACAACAAGATATTTTAATCCTGCAATGTAAACCACCTGTCGAAACAGCGAAACTTACAATAACTGTACAGCGGCTCCAAATCCACAAATCTGAATGTATCCACAACTTGCGCAGACTGGTTTCTTTGACAGAAACTCTGAGACCAACGAAATATCCGAACAGCAATGTACAAGGAATTCCATTGAGGCCTGTACAACTGAAAAGCTACCCATCCTTCTCATTCTAACAATGGCATCATCCGTATATATGTTTCACCCAGAGCAATGTATAAGGATCACTGTTTAGCCTGACCTCAGCTACACCTATCTTCACAATGATCAGCTACTGCTTTTCTAGCCTGTTGCTTCTTTACGCGATTTTAAATCTCCGTACCTGTACGTCCGGGGATTGTACGACCTGTTCTGTAGCCATGAAACGATAGCCTGAACATCGTCCAAGCTCACAGCCGATGAAGACGATGAAGACGCTTCTGGAGCCTCGGGGGCGAAGTTGGCAGGTCTTCTCCTTTGGCCTGGTGTCGATCGGATGAATGTATCCCACAGCCGATCAGTCATCTCCTCGCACATTTCCTCGCCGTCAAACGACGCCAGCTTGTCCATGATCTCTGTCATGGCCACATCAAAACCCTCGGCCTGCACAAAGATGCTGTGAGCCTCGTCAACCAGGTTGTCGTTCCGCATCAGAGATATGGCCGCGTCTGCCACCCCCTCCCGGACAAATCTGCTCCAGTTCTCCTGGGCCTCGCACAGGCTGGCGAGCGCCGTCGCCACAGTCCTCTTCACACCAATGTCTCCTACCAGGAGCAGCTCCATCAGCGGAGCAAAGCCTCCAAGCTCACCAATCTTGATCTTATTGTAGTAGTTGTCAGCCAGTAGCCCAAGGATCTGAGCACACTTGGCTCTAGTTGGCACAGGCCCTAGCAATGCCCTTGCTATCAGCACAGGTATGGCGTATCGATCGTCTCCAAGAACCTCCTTGTTGGGGCTGTAGGAAGCTGCCTTCGCAAATATTTCCAGGATAATGTTGTCCAGTTCAGGGTAAGGCTCCAGGCATGTCTCTGGCAGGACGCAGGCAAGTTTTGATATTGTCCCTGGGCTGCGACCAAGCAGATGCAGGAATGAGCACTGCTCCAGAAGGCGCAAGATAGCTTCATAATCTTCTTTAGAGTTGCTTGGGGAGTGAGCCAACACGGTGGCTTCCTTGAACAGGGCTTCCTCCTCAGGAGAGATAGCGGGTGGATCAGTAGATGCTGTCAGATCACTAATCCTGTTTGCGGCACGCCATCGCGAAATGCACCGCGCAATGAGGACATCAGGGATGAAGATGCTGTGGTTGAGAACCTCGCCGGTAACTGGACAGATGCGTTTGTGTTTGTTCCACCATTTCTCCAGTTCGGAACGATCAACAGTCTGAAGCCACACAAAAGAAGCATGCAATCAGGGAGATGAAACATACTAGTACAAGGAATAAAATCATAAAGAAGATCTCGAGATAATGCAGCTGTTCGGTTATTGTTCAATTGCTGTCTCAAAAAAAATAAAATGGAAATGCAATGGACTAAAGAATTAAGGTCTCGGAACAAAACAACAAGCTACTCCTAAGTAGCAGAACTTGCGTTTCCATCTATTGATGCATCAAGACACAAAGCTTTTGTGTTTTCTTAGAGGGAAAACAAAAAACTACGCCAAGTCCCGAACTAATTATACATTACGCTTTTAGAAATATTTTGACAAGATTATCCTATCCAGCGTATCCCAACCGAGACAGCTTGTATATCCTTATTCGAACCAAACACGTACAGTTGCCCGTATATCAGCGGAATGGGACAAAACACAAAATTCTTGAGAAACAAACTCTAGGCATTTAACAACTAAGCAAACAACTACTCAAAGAATTTATAGTGAGAATTGATGATAGCTATCTATCTTGTTAAGCAATCTGCTCATGACCCTAGACAGAAAGAGAGTATCTGAACATTTAGGAACAATAGCATTACAGAATTTTGTGGCTGTACTGCTATGGCCAGAGATAAAATTTGCTTGCTCATCTGAACTTCTTCATCAGATATGATTCCTAAAACGGCCTTTCAAGATGAATGCAATGCCCATGTAAGAGTACTGATAAGTAAAAAAATGTCAAGAACAACAGTCGTAACAACCAATGCATCATTTTATCCCAAACAAGAGAAGTCAACTGAGATTTTTAAGAGAATAACTGAAAGAGAATATAGATAGCAAGGTGTTCATCACATCCATCAAGCAATCTGCAACACAATGAATTTCTAGCCACAAATAAAATCACTGCAGGACACTTACAACTCACTTGATTAAAACTAACTTCAGGGATCTTATGGGATCAAATGGAGGTGCTAAGTTCAACTTTCTACAGATCAATTTGAACAGATTCTCCTATCTACTAAGTATCACATACTTGACTCAAAATGCTGCTATATCAACTACACAAATTATCGTTTATCTGATCCTAACCGACATCTTATGATCCAAAGAGCCATACACGAAATTCACATCCTATAATCTAAAGGATCATGCCACGAACAAGATTCAAGAGAATTAAGCAACAGTGTAACCAGAGAAACTCAATTGAGCCATGAACAACAATAATAGCAGAATTTCACAGAGGTAAGTATATATCATGCTAACTGAAAAGTGATGATAGCAAAATGTGAAATCAAGACCCTGGAACATTTCGATCAGTTAGGATTTCCAAAATGGTCTTGCAGGAAGAGTAGAGTGCCCATTTAACACGCAAGGAAATAGGTAGAGCACCCATCGCATGCATCAGTTGGTCTCAAACAAGCCATCAGCGTAACAGTGAAATCGTAAGAGGCCGGTGAAAGATTTGACGCACCTTTCCAGAGGTGACGACGACGGGGTCGTCCATGACCTTCTTGGAGAGAGGGCACAAGAAGAAGTCCAGCACGGCCACGGGACCGATCCAGAACCTCCTGGCGTCGGCGCCAGCGCGGTGGAGCTCATCGGAGGAGGCGGCCTCGAGCGCCCTGAACGCGCACTCGAAGAGCTCGAGCGGGGGCGCCTCGGAACCCTCGTCGGAGCACAGGTCCGTGAACCACGCGAGCTCGGCGAGCGCCTCCGCCTTCCGCAGCCACCGCTCGAGCCCCGCCACGTCGACCACCCTCCGGCCGAGGAGGAGCTCCTTCTTGATCCCCTCCGTCCTGGGCCCCGCGGTGGCGCCCATCGTCGCCTCCAAGAACTGGGCGGCGAACTGGCCGAGAACGTCCGCCGCGTCGACGACGCTCGGCGGCGCCTCGATCGGGGGGAAGGAGAACTGATCCCGTTCCGCCGGCACCTCCTCGTCCTCTTCTGCTTGGCCTGCTGTGATGGAAGCGGAGGCCGCTGTGGCGTCCGTTGGCGGGGTGAGCCTCGGCCTCGCGCTCCGGTCTCTCATCCAGGAGACGGTGTACTCCAGGTCGTCGGGGTCCCCGTCGTCGTAGGATCCTCGCGTAGAAGCACCTGCGTCGTCGCGAGAACCGGCATCGCCCGCGGCCGCGAGGCGGACACTCGGCGCCCTCGGGGACCTCCGCGTCCGCACCGAGCGGGGGGCGGGCCTGTCCCCGAAACTCCTGCTCGACCCGAGGCTCGGCGGAGAGGAGGGCGACCCCGACCCCGAGGATCCGAAAGGGCGGCGGAGAGCAGGCGAAGAAAGCGACCTCGAACTGGAGATCCTGATGGGCTCATCGTGCTCGGGCGACGAAGACGGCGTCCGCGCGCTCCGGCCCCGCCTCAGCAGGCCGGGGTCCTCGTCCTCCTCGATCCCCTCCTCCGACCAGTCGTAGACGCCGGCCATGGATGGATGGGCGGCGCCGTCTCTCGCGCGCGTTCTTGGCCTCTTCTTGGCAAGGAGGGTGTGGGTGGGAGGGAAGGGGGTTTGGGGAATTTGGCTTTTGGCGGCAAGAATGCGGATGTGAAACGGAGTGGAAGGTTCCAGGCCCTCCTCTAACGGCCCAGGGTTTCACCAACAGCAGCGGTTGATTCAGATCAGGACTCAAGATTCGTTCAGCTGAATTGTGCCGACTCTTTTAAGTACTGTATCTGCTTTGCCGTTGCAAGATGACAGCAAAAACTTGCGGTATACGGCGGTTACAAGCTTAATTCGTACCATAGTTTGCAGCTTTCTTCGACTCATCTATAAGCTGAACGTGACAAGATGGCGAGTTTGGCATCGAACGTCTGCAACAAAATTGTATCTGAGATGAATGTTGGTGTTCCTCGTGTTCACTGGTTGAAACCACCTTGATTGAACTCAGCTCTCTGTTGTATACTTGTTGGTGTTCCTCTTTTTGTTCCTTACCCTGTAATTGCAATCCTTCCTAATATAATTGAAAGCAGCTTGCTGCATTTCGTCCAAAATAAAAGTGCAAGCATGGAACAATCACCATTAAGATGTAACCAAATAAGATTTGCAATTAGCACACCATGTTATCCAAGGCACGACCCAACAATAACTCCATTGTGCAATATTACCGAAAACAATTTGCAATTAAATTCTCCTCGAAACAGCCTTTCATCCCGCTATATTAATATAGCACACAACCGATACAACATAGGATCCATGATTGGGCAAACAGCACAAGCATGTCCAAAAGAAAACACAAAAGAAAGACAAGAGAAACTAATACCGAAAAGGTCGGATCGACGAAAACGGAAATGCCTTGCAACCGCTGCGCCCGCCGGAGAATTTCCACCAAGTTCCTAGCACTTGGAAGCCCCGCGTACCAAGCAGCACCTTCAAGAAGGGATGCGGCGATGACGCCGCTGCTGTCCAGAGTGGTCCTAGGGTTTCCCCCGTTACGCGCAAGGACAGGGAGACAGGGCTTCACCCAACGCCCTTCAAGAAGGAAGGGTGGCGTACGCGGGCGTCACCGCGTCGGTGTCGGTGAAACCGACAGGGATTTCTCCAGACCCTTGTAACCCCGCCTTGGACGCTCCATCGTGCTCCACCATACTCGCCGCCCACCACCTCGCGCCACCATGGCCATGCAGGCACCACCGCCGTCTCACCGTGACCAACAAACCGGAGTCCTCACGAACAAGACGGGCCATCCAGGCCACCAGAAGGAACACCGCCGGGCAGGGAACCAGCCCGTCTGGACCCAAATGGAGCCCGAAGGGCCCAAATCTGGGCCAGGCAGGTGCCGCCCCGAGCAACCGCGCTGTCCCCGGCTAAGGAGCCACGCCACCGCCTCGTCGCCACCTGCCGCCGCACCGCCTGGGAGGAAGCGCCGCCGCCGGAACCCCGCCGACCTGGGAGCACCGCCGCCTGCCAGCCCCGCCTGGAGAGGAATCGCGCCGGGTAGAGAAAGGGCCGCCGCCGCCGACACCGCCCGGGCTTTGCCCGGCGGCTTCCGCCGGCGACGGCGACGGGGGGAGGGTAGAGGAAGGGGGTGGAGGGAGGTTAGAGCATGTCTAACAGGCCCCGTATAACCCGCCCACCCCGTAAAATTCCGGCGGGATACGGGGCAGGCGCGATTTTGGGCGTCTAGCAGGCCCCGTATTCGGGCCGGCCCGTTTCGGCGGAATACGGGGCCCAGGAAATCGGCCCCGTCGCCCCGTACTTATACTGGGCGCAGGTGCGAGTGAGGGGTTAACCCCTCACTCGCAACCCTAGCTCCGCCGTGCGCCGCCGCCTCCTCCTCCTGCTCCGGCGAGCAATTAGTCGCTCCCCCGCGCCGCATTCCACCCCAGATCCGGCATGGACGCCCGCCGCCGCAGTAGCCGCCTCGCCGCCGAGCGGATCGAGCGATCCCGCTCGCCGGACAACGTGGAGGATGCGTGGCGGCGCCAATGCAAGAGATCCGCCGCCGGGAGCCGGCGTACGGCTCGCAGGTGACGCCGGCGCCGCGTACGTCCCGCCGAAGCTCGTTGACTTCGCGGCGGGCGGGCGCTGGTACAACGAGGATCCGCCGATGAAGCCGATGAGCGGGCCCAAGTTCGACGAGTGGCACGCCGACTGGGAGCGCCGCCGCTGGGCGAAGGAGGCTTGGAACAGCGGGAGCACCGGCGGCTGGAGGAGCTCCGCTCGCCGGCGAGGAGGAGGAGGCCCCCGACTTGTTGAAGGAGCTACGACAGTTCCTCAAGGACGACGCCAAGAGGAAGAGGGCGGAGGAGGAAGAGGTGGCGGCGGCCATCGCCGCCGCGAAGGAGGTGGAGTTGCGGAAGGCGGAGGTGGAGGCGGACTCGTACCTAGTCGACCTCCCTGAGTAGGATCGCGCATTCTGGATGTAGAATCGTTGATCCGTATGTATGATCCGTAGTATGATCAATGAAATTGAACTTCTCGGGGTTTTTATTTTTGAAAATATGGGGCGAAATACGTGGTCTGCTAGACGGAATGACTCTTCCGTTAGCAACTTTTCGATACGGGGCGAAAAAGCGGCGAGATACGAGGCAGAAATATAAGGGACCTGCTAGACATACTCTTAGGGTTGGACGTCCTAGAGTCGCCCGGGGGGAGTGACCCGGGGACGAAGCGGTTCTTCGTTCTGCAATTAAATTCAACCAATATTCAACCACTTTATTGCAGTTGCTTCTTCTACTCCTCGCCAATGCCCTCCGATAGGGGCTTAGGGTTGACGGAATCACTGTAAGCTGACACGAGACATCGGTTCACGGACAAGCGGGGAGAAGCGATTTACCCGAGGTTCGGGGCCCTCGATGAGGTAAAACCCTTACGTCTGCACATGTCTGTTCTTGATTATGATGATAATGGGTTACAATGGGGTCGCCGAATAGTTCGGCTGAGATCTCGTCGAGATAGGCTGTTGCTAAGATGCCCTAGCTCTAAGCTTTCTCTGGCTAAGATGGCTAAGATTGATTGTGTCCCTCGGCAGGCCCTCTCCTGGTCTTTATATAGGAGGCCAGGTCTCAAGGGTCCTAACCGAGTACGACTAGGTTTACAGTAGATTAGATCTAATCTTTCCTTGTTTGTCCGTTTCCTTGTCTTGCCCGTCAAGGAACCTTCTGGTGCGCCGTCCTGGTGGCCCATCTCGCCTTCAGGTGTCTTCATGGGCCTCCAATTAGTCAATACAGGATAGGGTAATGTGGGTTACCCGAAGGGTAGTGCCCACGTCGGTAGCCCGAGTGTCTAGCCGAAGATAGTTCGGGTAGAGACTAAAGCATGTCTTCTCTCGATGTTCTTTTCCTTCATTGTCCTTGTTCATCTTGAATCCGCTCTGTCTCCATTTTATCGGGTGCGCGTCAGCGCTCCCGATGGGAGTAGCCCCCGAGTCTAGGTACGGATGCTTGCAGTCCGTGCGTAGACTCAAGTTGTACCACTCGAATATTCTCCTCTGCCGATGTTTTCCACGAGTCTTCATAGGTCATCCGATATATTTTTGTTTATGCAAAGGATAATGAGTAACGTGCCCAACTGTTGTTTGGTTAACTGCCGATGGCAAAACAACGTTACCCTACACAGAATCAAGTCCCCGGGCATGATCCTGGAGTGCAAAAAACTTCTATCGGGTGCACGCCGCGCTCCCGATGGGAGTAGCCCCCGAGTCTGGGTGCAAGTGCTTGTAACTGAATGCAGACTCAAACCTTCTTCCTTCGACTGTTCATTCTGTCGAGTCTTCATTTTATCGGGTGCGCGTCAGCGCTCCCGATGGGAGTAGCCCCCGAGTCTAGGTGCGGATGTCTGCAGCCGGGCGTAGACTCAAGTCCTTCATCCGACAACTTTTCATTTTTCCTTCGAATGCTTCCAAATTATGACGTCATAGTTGTGGGCCAATTGACGGGATTTGACTTGACGTGTAACTGCTGTGGGCCAATTGATGGGACTTGGCCTGACGGGCCCACCCTAGTTCTGCGCGGGCAGTTTTTAGGTCTTAACTAGTGCACGCGCGGCGATCGAGGCGTCTCCTCATTTTTCGCGCGTCGTGGGAATAATGGGCCGCCGGTTCCACTCTTGCCACGTGTACAGTCAGATCTGCTCCTCTCCCCACGATGCTTTGTGGAGTTATGGCCACGTCTGTGCTCAAATTCTTTTGAGATAAATAGGGAGCCTCCTTTCTTTTTACCTTTTACCCCGTTCACTGCTCATCTTCTCCTTCAAGCCTCCTGCTCTTACGCCTTCTCATCAAAAGCTTCGTTCATCATGGGCAAAAGAAGAGTGGCAGCACATCGGAGGCGGCCAAAGTTAGCCGCTAACCGGAGCGCTTCGCCATTACCAACCGTGACATCAACAAACTTCGCGCCCTCGGCTTCATCTCCGCATTCGAGGATGACGTTCGTCTCC
>NC_061514.1:163684448-163748311 GCF_022539505.1 Lolium rigidum
CCACTCCTTAAAACAGCAGTACCAACACCACCAGAACAACACCAGAAGTTCAGCTTCTCCAAAAGCGACGCCTCCAAGAAGGTAACAGTGCACCCATGCTGTCGTCGCGATGATAGTGATAGGATTCGTAGCATAGAAAACAAAAAATTTCCTACCGCAAGAACGAAACACAAGCCAAGATCTAATCTAGTAGATGGTAGCAACGAGAAGATCATGAGACTAACCCTCAAAGATTTCCAAAGCCTAACGAGATTAGATCTCGTGGTGGATGTAGTCGATCACTTGCCGCTTGCAAAAGCGCGTAGAAGATCTTGACCGCTTGCAAAAGCGCGTAGAAGAACTTGACGGTGCCATAATCGGGCAGCACCTCCGTACTCGGTCACACGTACGGTGTTGATGAAGACGACGTCCTCCTCCCCGTTCCAGCGGGCAGCGGAAGTAGTAGATCCTCCTCGGAATCCCGGCAGCACGACGGCGTGGTGGCGGTGGTGGTGGAGAACTCCGGCAGGGCTTCGCCTAAGCGTATGCGGGAGAGGTGGTGGAGGAGGAGAGGCTAGGGTTTGGGGAGAGAGGGGGTGCGGCCAACTCATGGCTTGGAGTGGCCGGCCCCCTCCCCTTGCCCCTCTTTTTATAGGTGGAAACCCCCAAGAGTTGGACTCCAAGTCTTCAAATAAGACCCGAATCCAAAACTTGCCTTAGGGACAAAACCTACCCAAGGGGGGGAATCCCACTCAAGGTGGGACTCCCACCCCTTCCTTGGGGGGTTGGCCGGCCACCCATTGGGGAGTCTACCTGGGACTCCTCCCCCTTAGGGTTGGCCGGCCATGCAAGGTGGAGTCCCTCCGGGACTCCACTTTCCATGGTGATTTCTTCTGGACATTTCTAGAACCTTCTAGAACCTGCCATAAATGCACCGGATCATTTCCAAACTTGGAATATGACTTCCTATATATGAATCTTATTCTCCGGACCATTCCGGAACTCCTCGTGATGTCCTGGATCCAATCCGAGACTCCGAACAAAACTTCGAACTCCATTCCATATTCCATATCTACTTAAACGACATCAAACCTTAAGTGTGTCACCATACGGTTCGTGAACTATGTTGACATGGTTGAGACTTCTCTCCGACCAATAATCAATAGCGGGATCTGGAGATCCATAATGGCTCCCACATATTCAACGATGACTTAGTGATCGATTGAACCATTTACATATGATACCGATTCCCTTTGTCACGCGATATTTTACTTGTCCGAGGTTTGATCATCGGTATCTCTATACCTCTTTCAACCCCGTCTCCTGACAAATAATCTTTACTCTTACCGTGGTATGTGGTCTCTTATGAACCATTCATATGCTTGCAAGCTAATTAGACGACATTCCACCGAGAGGGCCCAGAGTATATCTATCCGTCATCGGGATGGACAAATCCCACTGTTGATCCATATGCCTCAACTCATACTTTCCGAATACCTAATCCCACCTTTATAACCACCCATTTACGCAGTGGCCTTTGATGTAATCAAAGTACCCTTCCGGCATAAGTGATTTATATGATCTCATGGTCGAAAGGACTAGGTAACTATGTATCGAAAGCTTATAGCAAATGAACTCAATGACGTGATCTTATGCTACGCTTAATTGGGTGTGTCCATTACGTCATTCACATAATGACATAACCTTGTTATTAATAACATCCAATGTTCATGATCACGAAACCATGATCATCTATTAATCAACAAGCTAGTTATACAAGAGGCTTACTAGGGACTCCTTGTTGTTCACATAACACACATGTATCAATGTTTCGGTTAATACAATTATAGCATGGTATGTAAACATTATCATAAACACAAAGATATATTATAATAACCATTTTATTATTGCCTCTTGGTCATATCTCCAACAGTCTCCCACTTGCACTAGAGTCAATAATCTAGTTTACATTTGTAAAGATATAACACCTTGGCCTTCCGGTGCTTTATCATGTTTTGCTCACAGGAGAGACTTTAGTCAATGGATCTGACATGCTCAGAAACGTATGTATTTTGCAATTCATTTGCGTTTCAACGCATCACCCATTTTCCAAATGAGTCGGCATTATATATGTTTAGTCTTATGATGGAACCTTAATTCCGCGGTCTGAAATATGTCACTAATATTGTCATACACAATATAGCTTCAAAGTTCTGACACTATCAGAACTACACCAAGTTCTCAAAGAACTCCTCGACTTTAAACATCCTCAGTCATTGTCAAAACAATGACATACTCTGCCTTTGTTTGTAGAATCTGTCACAATATTTAGAACTCATCTAAATCTAGCATAGACAACTTCTAGCTCATTGTGCTACCTTTTAAACAACACTTAGTCCAATTTGAGATTGAAATTTTATTTTTATATGTGACAAAACCAATATCGGTGCAACACCTTACAGCGATTTGTTTGTCATTTCTCCATACAAAACTATTTATATATCCTTGGTTCTTATAAAGTACTCAAGGATATTCTTACTGTCATCCAATGATCATCACATGAATCATTCTAGTACATGCTCATAACACTTTAGAGCACAGGACATCTGATTGTGTACATATTATTAGTGATCTATAATCACTCATGTGTTTTTACTTATTGAGTGTCACATACACTCAAGTCTTGTTAAACTTTCACATGACAAGAACACCTTCTTAATATTTTTATATTGAACTTCTTCAATATTTATTCTATGTACTTCGACTTAAACTTATTATGTGTTTCAATCTATCTTCATAGATCTTGACACTAAATATGTTTCAGTCCATATCCTGTCATTGAAGCTAATTCTCAATGAAACCTTTTAATCAATTATATAATTACACTATTTATAATCAACGATATGTCAGCTACATAAAGTATTACAAATATGTCTCAGCGCTCCCACTTAATTTCTTGCAAATGCAAGCATCTTCATCGTTTCTAATGAAATCAAAAACTCTTTGACTATTTCATCCGGTGAAGATTCCAACTCCGCGATACTCACTTCATCCAATTGAAGTTCGTATACCTATCTAGTATTCCACGGACTAGCAAAACTCTTGGTTGTATCTTGTATACACCTTTAATACACACTTCTGTTAAGTAATGTATTTTGTCATCCTACTAGCATATCTCATAAAAGAAATATGTAGCGATTACTAGAATAATCCACATAGACTATAAGCATTGCTACGGAAGATCTAATCTTATCGTAGTCAACTCTTTGAACTTTGTCGTAAACAATTTTTCGACAAGTCGAGCTTCTTCAAGGATATTTCATCCAAGTCTATCAATTTTATAGATCCATTTTCTTTCAAAAAGTATTCATCTATCTTGGATTTCATGGCGTATAGCCATTTTAACGGAGTCAGGGCCCATCATAACTTCTTTGTTTATAGTTGGTTTATCATTGTTCAAAATCAATCCTTTGTTCACAAATCATTTATTTGATCACAAAGTAAACCATACCTACAAGGTTCAATATGTACTTCGATCTTCATGGCTAAAACACTTTGTAGTCATGGGAGCCATGATCGTCGTGGCCGCTTCCGGAACCAATTCCGATGCTGCGCTATTCTGATCATTATGCTCAGGTTCATAAACCTTATCAAGTTCTATTGTCCTCCCACTCAAATACTTCGCTAGAAACAATTTCTCGGAAATAAGAAACATTGACAAATACTTTTGTCTTTGTCTCGTGGGAAGAATTCCCAATCAAATCTCTGGGATAACCAACAAAGACATTCATCCGATTTTGGTTGTAAACTTATTTGCTTCTGCTATGCATACCAAAATTTAAGAAAGGACTATTAGGGTTCATACCCATGCCATAACTCGTATGGTGTCATTTCAACGAATCATGATGATGCTCTATTCAGTGTAAAAGCGGTAGTCTCTAAAGTATAATCCATAAAAATATAATGGCGTCATTTTATTTTATCTCATCATTGATCCAACAAGGTTTGGATACATCTCTCGGATACTCCATCATCACTATGATACTCCAAGAAACGTGAGTCGTAGAACAACTTTATAACTCTCTTAGATGTTCGCTAAAACTCGTAATTCAAATATTTCCACTATGATCCAATCATAGATATTTGACTTTTCAATTACGATGATTTCCACCTCATGCTGAAATTTATTTGAATCCATTTAAATGTTTCAAACTTCTTCCTTATCGAATATATCCACATATATACTCAATTCATTGTTGGAAGTTTTCATGAAGTAGAAGAATCTCCCGCACACAACTATGCCCAGTGAACCTCATACATCATTATGTATGTTTCCACTAAGTTAGTTGTCCGTTCAACTCTTGGCCTATGAACAGTATTTTAGTCATTCTCTTTAGAAAAGATTTGCAAGCGCCAAACGATTCAAAAATCAAATGACTCCAAAAATCCATTTGCATGGAGTTCATTCATGCGTTCCTTTCTAACATGACCTAAATGGCGGTTCCACAAATAAGTGGAATTCAAATCATTTGCCTTATGGCATTTTAGCGTCAGTGTTATGCATGTGTGTTTCACCATTAAGATTTATAATAACTTATCCATCGTTCATGGAGTAATGTCATAATTTGAACAACTCATTGTTTTAATTTGACCAGAGCAAAATAACAATTATTAAGTTCTTTATTATAAATCCTAAGGGCTAGATAGAATGCCAACGACGAACATAATAACACTTTATTTTTGTTCCAGACGTGCATTCCTATCATATTCCTTGTCAGTCACTTAGGCCATTGTATTCTTGTACTGCGTTGTTTTGTATGACATTTCATACCAACCAATATGGTACAAATACCCAAGAATTTCATTGTGTGACCAAACTAGGAATACAGCCATAACATGTATATCATTTATATACACCTGAGCTAGACTTTCTAGTCTTTTCTTTTCTTTCTGCCAAAATATCTTTTGTAGTTTCTCTTTTAGTTTTCCTCATTCTCAGAAAACACTTCACCTTCAATAACTTCTAGGTTTGTTGGTCAAATACCAATAACCTTGAGGTTTTTATTTTGAAGTTGATCATCATATGACAAGTGTTCCAGATTTCACTATTAGTAACCTTTTAATATGATGAACAATTTCACTCATAATTTTATTCATCATATCATGACGACTTTCCGAGACCATGTTTGTACATGCTAGGCTCGTAAAGTTCAACCTCGGAATTCGCATGTGCAAATCTGGCTTGCACCCGTTGTATGCACACGTAGAATTTATAACACCCGATCATCACGTGATGCTTCGAAACGACGAGTCTTAGCAACGGTGCATACTAAGGACGATCACTTCATGGATATGCGAATATCGTTAGTGCCCCAATAGTTGGAGGATTGGGACGCCTTGCGTCTTCACCCTTCGTACATTCTCATAAAACTTATGAGTTTATGTAGTCTCACCAAATTATATTCTATCATCTTGCAATAAGGTTTTAGATATCACATATATCTCATACCTTGATTATTTCTGAAAACTAAATTTTCAGCTCCTTATTTTTCAAACAGATTTGAACTTCAAGTTTCACGGAGACAAGATGACTTTAGGTACTAATTTAAACCATAGCTCTTTGAATCAACAATGTGAGGTTTACTAAAATTTTGCAATAGGACTTAATCATTTCTTGATTCTTTAACAATACGGTACCAGTCCGTAAAGTTTCTTGTCAGACTTAACAGTATTTCTATCTCAATTACAAGACTAGCGCATGATAGAAAACGGATGCCAATACTACAAAATTAATTCAAAATACTATTCAGACTATGTTTATGATAATTAGTTCATGTTTTAATCTAATTACTAATGAACTCCCACTTAATACAACATCCCTCATAGTTGTTAAGTGGTACACGATCCAAATCCACTACACCAAAACCGATCATCACGTGAGATGATGTAGCTTCAATGGTGAACTTCAACATGTTGATCATATCATCCATATGACTCGTGTTCAACCTTTCGGTTTCCGTTGTCCCGAGGCCATGTCTGTACATGCTAGGCTCGTCAAGCAAACCCAAGTATTCCGCGTGTGCAAACATGGCTTACACCCGTTGTATGTGAACGTAGAGTCTATCACATCCGATCATCACGAGATCTTCGAAACGACGAACTGTAGCATCGGTGCATACGAGGGGAGAACACTTTATTATCTTGATATTAATGTGAGAGATCATATAATGCTACCGTCGCGATCTAAGCAAAATAAGATGCATAAAGGATTAACATCACATGCAATTCATATGTGATATGATATGGCCCTTTAGTCTTTGCGTCTTTGATCTTCATCTCCAAAGCACGGACATGATCTCCATCATCAACGGGCATGATCTCCATCATCGTCGGCGTAGCGTCAAGGTCCATGGCGCCGTCTTCATGGTTGTTCACCGCATGTAGCAACTATTACAACTACTTTGAAATAATAGTACAACATGAAATATAAAGACAACCATAAGGCTCCTGCCGGTTGCCACAATACAATAATGATCATCTCATACATATTCATCATCACATCATGGCCATATCACATCACCAAACCATGCAAAAACAAGTTAGACGCCTCTTATTTGGTTTGCATATTTTACGTGGTTTAGGGTTTTCGAGTAAGATCCAATCTACCTACGAACATGAACCACAACGGTGATACTAGTGTTGTCAATAGAAAGAGTAAATTGAATCTTCACTATGGTGGGAGAGACGAGACACCCGCAAAGCCACTTATGCAATACAAGTTGCATGTCGAGCGTGGAGCAAGTCTCATGAACGCGGTCATGTAAAGTTAGCCCGGGCCGCTTCATCCCACCATGCCGCAAGATGCAAAGTACACGAACTAAAGACAACAAAGCATCAACGCCCACAAAACAATTGTGTTCTACTCGTGCAACCAATCTATGCATAGACCTGGCTCTGATACCACTGATGGGATTCGTAGCATAGAAAACAAAAAATTTCCTACCGCAAGAACGAAACACAAGCCAAGATCTAATCTAGTAGATGGTAGCCACGAGAAGATCATGAGACTAACCCTCGAAGATTTCCAAAGCCTAACGAGATTAGATCTCGTGGTGGATGTAGTCGATCACTTGCCGCTTGCAAAAGCGCGTAGAAGATCTTGACCGCTTGCAAAAGCGCGTAGAAGAACTTGACGGTGCCACAATCGGGCAGCACCTCCGTACTCGGTCACATGTACGGTGCTGATGAAGACGATGTCCTCCTCCCCGTTCCAGCGGGCAACGGAAGTAGTAGATCCTCCTCGGAATCCCGGCAGCACGACGGCGTGGTGGCGGTGGTGGTGGAGAACTCCAGCAGGGCTTCGCCTAAGCGTATGTGGGAGAGGTGGTGGAGGAGGAGAGGCTAGGGTTTGGGGAGAGAGGGGGGGGTGCGGCCAACTCATGGCTTGGAGTGGCTGGCCCCCTCCCCTTGCCCCTCTTTTTATAGGTGGAAACCCCCAAGAGTTGGACTCCAAGTCTTCGAATAAGACCCGAATCCAAAACTTGCCTTAGGGACAAAACCTACCCAAGGGGGGAATCCCACTCAAGGTGGGACTCCCACCCCTTCCTTGGGGGGTTGGCCGGCCACCCATTGGGGAGTCTACCTGGGACTCCTCCCCCTTATGGTTGGCCGGCCATGCAAGGTGGAGTCCCTCCGGGACTCCACTTTCCATGGTGATTTCTTCCGGACTTTTCTAGAACCTTCTAGAACCTGCCATAAATGCACCGGATCATTTCCAAACTTGGAATATGACTTCCTATATGAATCTTATTCTCCGGACCATTCCGGAACTCCTCGTGATGTCCTGGATCCAATCCGAGACTCCGAACAAAACTTCGAACTCCATTCCATATTCCATATCTACTTAAACGACATCAAACCTTAAGTGTGTCACCCTACGGTTCGTGAACTATGCAGACATGGTTGAGGCTTCTCTCCGACCAATAACCAATAGCGGGATCTGGAGATCCATAATGGCTCCCACATATTCAACGATGACTTAGTGATCGATTGAACCATTTACATATGATACCGATTCCCTTTGTCACGCGATATTTTACTTGTCCGAGGTTTGATCATCGGTATCTCTATACCTCGTTCAACCTCGTCTCCTGACAAGTACTCTTTACTCGTACCGTGGTATGTGGTCTCTTATGAACCATTCATATGCTTGCAAGCTAATTAGACGACATTCCACCGAGAGGGCCCAGAGTATATCTATCCGTCATCGGGATGGACAAATCCCACTGTTGATCCATATGCCTCAACTCATACTTTTCGAATACCTAATCCCACCTTTATAACCACCCATTTACGCAGTGACGTTTGATGTAATCAAAGTACCCTTCCGGCATAAGTGATTTATATGATCTCATGGTCGAAAGGAATAGGTAACTATGTATTGAACTTATAGCAAATGAACTTAATGACGTGATCTTATGCTACGCTTAATTGGGTGTGTCCATTACATCATTCACATAATGACATAACCTTGTTATTAATAACATCCAATATTCATGATCACGAAACCATGATCAACTATTAATCAACAAGCTAGTTATACAAGAGGCTTACTAGGGACTACTTGTTGTTCACATAACACACATGTATCAATGTTTCGGTTAATACAATTATAGCATGGTATGTAAACATTATCATAAATATAAAGATATATTATAATAACCATTTTATTATTGCCTCTTGGGCATATCTCCAACAGATAGATCTTAGGCTTTCACCCTGAAGAAAGACCTCACTCTCAAAACAATGCCTTCAACAAGGCTATTGCCAAACACAACCAATTAAGGCCAGACCTTGGATTTTCACCCTGAAAGGTAAGACTTTGAACTCTCCTGTGCAGTCGCCCCCACTCTCATACCGCTGCTCCAAGTCACAAATCACCAAGACAATTCCTCCTTGCCATCAAGACTCGAGGCACCATTGCTAGACCTCATATCTCGGCTTCCATGTCATTCTCCGCTAGCATAACGGAGCCATCAAAGCTTCGAAGCGCTCCCTCTGAAACCAAACGGTCAGAGTAAAACACGGATGCGCACGACCGAATCCCACCCGACCCGGCAAACTCCATACTCGAAAAAATTCGCTTATCATGAGCTGAACACATTACGGCATGCTCACGATCACAGCGTCCATGAACTCCTCATCGACGAGAAGCCTCTGCAGCGCGTCCGACGCGATGCACACCTCCAGCGACATGCTCCCTCCATGCTCGCCCCCCTCAAACACCGTCACCTTCCCGTCCGTCTTGTTGCCGGGGCCGCTCCTCACGGCAACCGGCTTTCCCCATCCGAAGTCGTTCCCAAACACGTCGAAGCGTGGTGAGCTCCTAGTCGCGACGGCAGCACCTGCACCTCCGAACAACTTGTTCCCCGCGTAGACGAATTCCGGCTCCCGGGTCCAGCGATCCAGCCAGTCCGCCATGGCAGCCTCGTCGAACGACGCCACCACGCGACTCAGCTGCCACGCCGTCCAGCCTAGCCCCTTGTCTAGGATCTCGCCGACGGTGGAGCTCGCCTTGCCGAACACCGCTGCGTTGCCCAAGTAACCCTCTGGTATGCCCTTCACACGTCCCCGGCATCCGATGAGCAGAGAGTGAGATGTCTCCTGCCCCGGCGGGAGGCCCCGAGCACGGGACACCGCCCGCCAAACGTGCGCGAGCAGGGCATGGAGCGAGGAGATTGCGACGGTGGCGTCCGTCTCGCTGTTCGCCCTGGCCTTGAGGTTTTCGATGCCTGCAGCGGAGAAGGTGAAGAAGCATTCTTGTACCGTCGGGCGATCGAACCGCCGGACGACGTCCTGCAGCTTGCTGAACGGCAGGCGGATCGGCACGGGGCTGGTGTCGATGAAGAACCTCTGGTGCACCGGTGCTGGCGTCCGTATCTCGTGCAGATCGACGCCACCTCGGTTGATCTCTGACCAGGTGTTGAAGAACTCCCAGAAGGCGGTGCCGTCGCCTACGGAGTGGTTCATCGACATGCTGATGAAGACGCCGTCAGCAAGCTCGGTGACCTGCGCTGACAGCACAGGAAGCGGCTCCGTGGCGGCGTCCGCACTGAGGACATGGTTGAGCGGGAAGAGTGCAGAGACCACCGAAGGGATGTGTATCGAGCCGATGATGTCCGCGACGGCGACGCCTGGCGCCACAGCGTGGATGAACTCAGCGCCTTCTCCCGTGCACCGCAACAGCACAGCCACAGTCCCGCCGTCATGAGGCTCCGTGACTAGCCGGCCGGCGAAGGGGCAGAACTTGCCCAGGGCGCGCGCGAAAGAGGACGCGAGGGTGTCGACGAGGGGCTCCCCGACTCCGCCGGCGGCGGGCTGCTTGGGCAGGAGTATACCCTTCTGGACATAGTCTATGGTGAGGAGGCAGAGGTCCCAGGGCGTGAGGTGGATGTTCACAGCCTCCTCCGAGTCCGACGGCGGCTTGATCATGCGCCGAGATACGATCCGGACATGGTCCGCGGCGACTCTTCCCATCTGCTCGTTGCTGCGATATGCTTTCTTGGAAGTTGTATGAAGTATGAGCAGAGGAGGTGCTGCTTAAATGAACACACTCGGACCTTGTTTGGCACAAGTGTAATTTAAGCTCCCAGCGGATTGTGAATTATTGGAGACATTATTGGATACTTCATTAGCACTAGAAATCGGATTTTTATATACTAAGCGAGCAGGTCATGGCCAGGCTATTGATGGAGCAGTACCAACAACTACATGATCAAAATGAAAATGGGTAAGGTAGCATCATATATAAACTACATAAAGCTCGTTGTGTTTACAAGTCTATGGCCATAAGCCAACAAACAATATAGATTACGGAAACGCACTTTTAAACCCATGTGCATATGCTCCTGCCACCACCGCAAAAAACATTTTAAGATGTGAAAAAAAATCCTTGCGTGTACATATCGACATTCTATTTGCACAGTGCACACGGTCAAATTTTTGCGGACAACCGATTTGTTTTGTGTCTTGCGCAAAAAAACGTAAATAAATGTCTCATGAAGAGTCATTTTTATGCATGACATAAAAAATATCGGTTTTTCTTGAAACGACTTTGCTAGCACATAAAAATATTTTTAAAATGCATTAAAAAAATCAGGAATCTATGCTCCTGAGTGTAAAAACACCTTGTCTGAATGATGAAGGCTTCACAAAATTCCTTATGCTAGACTGTCTGGAGCCCATTGTGACTACTCCCTCCGTCTTGGTTTAACAGGCGCATACGTAGTTTAACACAAGGTTTGACCATTAATTTGGTTAACAAAATATAAATTATATGTCTACCGAATCTATACCATTAGATTTGTATTCAATTTTTTTTGAATAGTATAACTTTTTTAATATTTATTTAATATTTAATTGATCAAAATAATGGTCAAACTAATTTTTTGAACAACGTGCATGCCGAGACGGAGGAAGTACCTATATTGCTGGACCATCTCAGATTCTCAGTAATACAGATGGGTTCTTACAGTAAAAAAATCTTCATAAAATTGTATATACAAGAAATGTTATTATTTTTTACACAGGAAATGGTATTCAGAGTATATGGTTGTTTGATTACTTGAGTGAACATCCTGATAATCCTCCTATCGTATGAGAACTGTTCAATTAACTCCACATGTATAAGATTGCTTTATTTGAACAGAAGATTAGGCTGATGCATTTGTACATTACCAGCTCACTTCATTTACAAAAGTGTTACTCTCAACAATAAGAGAAAGAGATAGATTCTTTCTATGTTAAAAAAAGAAAATCAGAAATACAAAGTCCGCCCAAAGTACATTATGCATCCAAACTCCCGATTGTGTGCATAACATGAGACTGAGAGCAAAGCTTTTATTTAAAAAACTGAACAAGGAAGACAAAATCAATCAACACAAAAAAACTCCCCCTCGCGTCGCTCCCCCAGGTGACGCCAGGGGCGAAACCTAGCGCCGCCAAAGCACCTCCCCGCCTGGGCCTCCCGCGCTGCTGCCACCGGCGGCCTCCTCCGCGGCAGTGGCGGCACCCCGCTGTCGAAGGTGGTCGAGGAGTTCCTGGGCGCGAGGTGGAAGACCGGCTCGTGGGGGCGGTGGCGGTCGGGGCTTCAGGAAGCCGAGCCGACGGGCTCGGGTGGTGGCTGCTCGCCGGCGCTGCGATGGTCGCGGCTGCTCTGGCGGCGGTCGCCCTCGGCGCGGGGCCTTGCGGGGCGGCCTGGTCGGCGTCCTCCCAGATCGAGATCCGCTCGATTTGGGGGCGTGCAGGTCGGCCTCGCTCAAGGAGGCCAGGGCGGCGGCCCTAGGACGCCATGGTGGCGTTGGTGGTGTCGGGGTCGTGCCCCCGACAGCGGGCAACCGGCAGGGGAGGCCGGTCTGCATCTTCGGCGCCGGCGGTTGGCCGGAGAAGAGGATGTCGGGGCAACGACCCTGGAGACGCGGTGGCGACGGGGATGTGCCGGCCCAGCTTCTCCTTGGTGTGGCGGTCGCGTAGAGGTCGGAGTTCGGGGTGGCTGCGGAGGGCCACCGCGTGTGGCAGGGTGGCTGGGGTGCAGCGGCCCTTGCTAGTTTCTACAGGTGCCACAGTGCAAGGATGGCGGCGCGGCTCTTGGTGGGCGGGGCGCTGTTTCCAGGGTCTCGGGACGGTGACAGGTTGACGCGAGGGGTCGACCTGTTGCGCGTGGAAGCCGGAGCGGCGGCTCCGGGAGCGAGGTGGTGGTGATGCTATGCCTCTGGCCGCGTGGGCGGCAGGGCATTCTTCCGTTGGCGTGGGCGACGTCTCTTTGGGTGGTCTGTGCTCGTCCGGTGTTTTGGGTTGTCCCCGCGATAGCCCAGTGGAGGCGGTGGTCATGGGTCTCCGGATGAAAATCTTCCCCAACTTGGTCGGTGCCGACAATGGTGTCGCCTTCGGGCGTCGCTTTCCTTCTTGAAGGCGTTGTCGTGGAGTCCAGGCACCCGTCCACCCATCATTCCAGGGTGAATACCCAAATCCGGCTTGCCGGATTGGATGACGGTGGTATCTTTGGATGTCGTGACCTTGTTGGAGGCGTCATTTTTTGGAGTATTGGAAGCCACTTGTTGTCGATGCCTGCACCACTGGTTTGGGTCGTGGTCTCAGGGTAACGTCGGTGTGCGAGCACCGCTGGCTTGGTTCTTGCGGCATGCCTCTCCCCACGAAGTTTGAAAGTCCTAGCCGTCCCCTTCGGCTCTGACTTCCTTTCCAGGGACGTGGACCGCGCAGTTGTGGTGCTCGCCATTGCCGTCGTGCTGGTATCATTCGACGACGCTCCATACCTAGTTGAGCTAGGTCGTGTGGCCAAGTGTGGTTTTCGCCGGTTTTCCTTAAAACTGTGCCGTGTTAGTTTTCTTTGTCCGGTTTTCCTTATAAACTGGACACGGTGTCGAGTTTGTATCGGTTTTCGATCTGTTTTCCTTATAAACCGGCTAAATTTTCCTCTTCTTAATGAATAGGCAGAGCTCCCTGCCGGTTGCTCAAAAAAAAAAAAAAAACAAGAGTGCACAGCTAAATGCACGAGTTTGGGACGACCACATGTTGAGGAGCGGACACAATATCTGATTCTGATGCATTTTGTGCCACGATCTGAAAATGTGTAAGGTCTAATGTGCATATGTTCGTTGAACCAAATCGAACAGTCCAGGTTGCCCTGCATCAAGTAGCACCCAATGTTTTGCCTAGCACTCTTCTCGATGTGGGCAGAGCCCGCTTGCTGCTTTGCACTTCTCATCTCGGGAGATTTGAATGAAACGGAATATGCAGATGACATATCTTACTTCAAACTATTTACAGGCAATGTGCGACCGTGCCCTTTAGAGCATCTCCGGTCGCGTCCTCCAAATCGTCCTCCAAACCGCGTCGGATCGAGCGTTTGGAAGACGTGTTTTGTTCGTGCCGCGTTTAAGGGACGTCGCTTCCCAGTCGCATCTCAAACAAAATTTCATAAATTTTAAACTTGTGCGAGATTTAATTAAATTCATCCAAACTTGGCATATATTACATAGATTCGAACTAGATTCGGCTAAATTTAAACTAAACCTAATCTAGTAGTACTTGCGGCGGCCGGAGGCGTCGTAGTACTGATGGAAGTTGCACATGTCGTCGGTGATGACTTCCTGCTTGACGCGCTCGTCGGGCTCGTCGACGGGCTCATCCTTCACCAGGCCGCTTGGCCCTGCCTCGCCGTCGTCGATGAGGTCCACGAGCGGCTTGCCGGAGTCGCGGATGGACAAGGCGGTCGCCGTCTCGAGGTCGCCCCTCCAGGCGTCCTTGTCGTTCAGTGACGCCAAGCACGCCGCTCGCAGCCCTGGGCAGTCCTCGGGGTCGTCGCTGCTGGCGATGAGGCGCTGCTGCCGCTCGTACTCCGCGAGCAGCGCCTTCACCTCCAGCTTCGGGATGAGAAAGGCGTCGCCGCGCCTCTCTTGCTGCCGTCGGCTGCCGCTGCCGCCGCGCCTCGGATTGACGGGCATCGCCGTCTCCTCCTTCACGCGATTGGGGAAAGTATAGGGCACCGAGCGGTACGACCAGGACTGCGTCGATCGGGTCGGCCCTGAGGAAGAAGAGTTCGAGGAGGACGAGTACGTGGTCCTCCTCGGCTGCCATTGCGCTGCGGGAGACGGTGGCGGTGAGGACGGCGCCTCCAACCTTGGAGCGCCGTTGTGGATGCCGCGGATGATGCTCTCGAGTGTGCGCCCTGGAACGCCCTAGAACAGGGCGCGCTCGTCCCTGTTCCAGTTGTTCGGCCCGCCGATGAGGCCGGTTGTGTTGTGCATCTCCATGTTGTACTTGGCCTTGAAGTAGGTGGCCCACTAGGCGTCGTTGTTCTTGGCTGCCCAGGTCGGATCCGCTCGCTCGTCAGCATCGAGTTGATCCCGCCGGGCCCTGATGGTGTCCTTCCAGCGCTCCGTGCCCGGCGTTGGTGGCGGCGGGATGCCAATGCCGTTCACGGCCATCTTCCAGCCGCCGCTGTTTGGCAGGCGCATGTCCGGCGGGACAGGATATCCCGCGTGGTACAGCGCCCACGCCTCCTTCACGGTGAGGCTACCGCGGCCGAAGCCGTTCGCCGTGACGATCTTGCGGGAGGACGAGAACGACATTGCTTGGAACGGCGAGGAGAGGATCTGGGGGCGTCGAGGAGAAGGTTTGGGAGCGGTGAGAGATTGGGACGAACCGCAGGACCTCTTAATGTACAGCGGCGGCAACAGGTGGTTGCACGCAATAACGCCGACGCGGACGGCCACGCGGCCATGCGCGAGACGCGTCCCTGCGTCGCCTGGAAAAACTGGGACGCCATTAACGTCGCTTGACCAAAGGTAGGCGATGGGGTTTTAGGCTTCCGAGCCGCTGACGGGTCAGCCCCGCGTCGCTTCGCCTCGCTTTTCGTTGTGTCCGGCGTGCTCGGAGCGTCCCCTGTGGGGCGGGGACGGGCTCGGGCCGGACACCGTATCAGGCCGCGCCGGACAAAAAAAAGCTTTGGGGGACGCGGCTGGGGACGTTTTTTTGTCCGACACGCACCAAATCGCTTTGGGGACATTCTGCAAAATCCCACAACTAAAATGCAGCGTCACATGGGAGTAAATCAGTTAAGATTGGGATCATTATCAAACAGATAGAAAGTTAAGATTGGGATGATATGCAGCATTTGCGGCTATGCCCTATTAATGCCTGTCAACACAGATAGGAAGTTAAGATTGGAATCATTCAGATACAAAATTAGCCTCACATGGGAGTAAATCAGTTAAGATTGGAATCATTCTCAAACAGAGTAGAAACTTAAGATTGGAATACCGATCGAATTCTTTTTCGGCCGTCGTCTACTCCACGATGGCAAAGCGCCGCCATAAGAAGATCATCGCCGGCAATGCCAAGAGAAGGAAGGAGAACACTTCCACCAGCACTAGCACCACCACCACCACGTCATTAATGCCGGTCGGCTCGGTAATGTCGGACGACATGGCCACCGAGGTGCTCTTGCGGCTGCCGCCTAAAGTGGTCACCAGGTTCCGCTGCGTCTCCCGCGCCTGGAGGGATCTCATCTCCTCCAACGGGTTCAAGCAACACTACCACGCCGCTGCCGCCGCCGCTGCCGGTAACGCCGTTCCAAGATTCGTCTTCGTCCCGGCGGATCCTGAATCAAACGAACGACGCTGCGACACTCCCTCCTGGTGCTCGATCGTCAAACCCAACGAGCCGCACTCTCCTGGCGTCGCCAGCGCCGGCAAGCCCTGCCTCGGCGTGTTCCTCCTCGGCATGCCGTCTGACGGGCTATTCTTCGTGTGCAACCCTTCGACGGGCGGCCTGCTGCGCCTCCCGCCGCGCCGCCCGGCGTGCTACATCCACAGCGCCAGCCTCGGCTACCACGCGGCCACCGGGGAGCACAAGGTGCTGCTGCTCGAGCACGCGGAGGGGCAGTCGGTGTCGGCCCCGAATCTGCAGGGCCACGTGCTGACTGTCGGAGCCCGTCGGAGAAGCTGGCGGGCGCCTCGTGGCAAGAGAAGCGCCGTCATACGCGACGTGGTGGTTCCGACAGGCACCGACCCGGTGTTCGCCGACGGGCACCTCCACTTCATGCTGTCACCCAAGTGCTGGCTCCGCGACGAGCCTCAGGGAATCCTCACCTTCTCGCTCGGCAGCGAGTCCTTCAGCCGCATCCCGCCGCCTCCCTTCGCGGCCGCCGACGCCGTCAAGTACAGCAAGAAACACCTCAAGCCCGATCCCGACGCCGCCGAAGACACCCAAGAGATGAAGGCTCCGGCCGGGACGACGTTGGCCGAGCTCGACGGGAGTCTCTGCATGGTGCGTGACCGCCGCACCGACGCCATGGACACGCTGGAGGTTTGGAAGCTGCACGCGGGGTCCGCCGGGTCATGGTCGCTGGACTACACCATAGACCTAGTCAGCGATCTTCTGAAGCTGCCACGGGTCGTTGTTCCACTGTGCTACATCATGGACAAAGGCGAGACCAGGAAGATCCTGCTCGCCACCACGCTGCGGAAGGCGCACCTCTACGACCCCAGCACCAAGACGCTACATACAGTAGCCAGCAATACCAAAGGCGAGCCTATGTGTCCCGTCTTCTACCAAGACAGCATTGTCAGGATGGCTGGCATGGAGTATGGAACCGCATACTGTAGGAAAAACAGAATTACGCTACCCCAAAAATAATGGTCTGTAATCGTTATATATTTTTCTTCTTTTCCCAGGTACAAGTAACGAATGTTTAATTTGCCTGTCATTTCATTTAGTTAAGGAGGGTTTCATAAGATTTTGTGCTCCTCTGCCCTCGATGTTGGTCTTGTCGCATGCCTGCATCCCAAGTTTGCAGTTCCGAAAATGTAAGTCTACATATATGTGGGGGTCACCGTCTTATCACTTGCCATCCATTTAGTCATGTTTGCATCAAGATGCGTGCCTATTTTTGGCAGTCAACACCCCGCACCAAAACATACTGTCGTAGCAGAGTCCTTGCCCATTATGCATACCGAACCTCCACTTTCTGAAGTGATTCCTTTCCAAACCTCAGAGTTCTTTTGTTTCAGAATATAGTGCAGAACAATATTACTTCAATTAGTAATGTATTAGGCATAATTAATTTGCAATCCAGTCTTCAAATCCATCATGCAACGAAAATTTTGCAGCAGAATGAAGAATGTTACTGTACCAAAAATCAGAACATGAAGAATGTTACCAAAAATCAAACATACATAATCCAATCTTAGAACAATCAGAAAATGAAGAATGTTACCGAAAATCAAACATACATAATCTTGTTCGTAGAGAATTCAATAGGTAGAGTATCCATCATGTTTAGAACAAAACTCATTTCCATCATGTTTAGAACAAATCAGCATACAAATTGAACATGGACCTGGACCACTTTTTTCCAGTAGGTTAATTGAATATGGACCTTTTTCTCCGGCGCACATGCAGGATCTGGACCAGATTATGTTAGGAACCTAATATAGATAGGAAGAATGGAAGAGCAAATCACCGGACTGTGTTACGAAAAACAGAGTCTAAATAGGAAAAAATGGAAGAGAATACATCTCGAACAGGAAAACTGATCCCCATCATAATTCGTATAAATATAAACATGAATAAATCACAAAAACTAACAAGATTTGGAAAGAAATCAAATCTGATTGAAAAAAGAAATGGAAGACGATGCTATTGTTTTCCTGGTGTAGATATTTCCTGGTAACAAAATCAATCACGGAACCCTCATCGTTGTCACTTTGTCACACTACTGTTTCAGCAGACCAATAATTCATGGAATTGGCCGTTCTAAATTCGGCCAATAGCCTGCACATGTGTGGAGTTGCTTTTTCTGTATGACTGTATCTGTGTGTTTTATTCTCTGATACTCACGTGCTATGGCATATAAAAAGGGAGCAATCCCCAACGGCTATCAGTCTACGCAGACGATGCTATTGTTTTCCTCAAAACTTCGAGGAGGAGGCAGAAGCAACAAAAATTATTCTAGATTCGTTCGGAGGAGCGTGTAGAAAGTATCGATCCCTAGAATATTGCGTGTATTATGGTCATCCTCAATGGGTATATAAAGAGGTACAAAAGAAGAGGATAGACGTAGAATACAAGATGATAAGTCCAAATCTAAAGTATACACTCATACATATTATACTTCTAACATCCCATCAGTCGTAGCGGGAGTGAAGCGGACGACTGCGACTGGATTTAAAGTCTTGAACTTCCGTCATCTTCTCCTCCTTGTCATCATCGGTTTCCCCTTATGGAGCCTTCTTTTCCCTCCCGCGTGTCGTGAACGCAAGTGACAACGTATACACTTTTACTAGAGTTGTTGGCGATCAATGTGTGACGTGTAGCCATGATGTTGAGGTAGCCGAGTGTAGCCGTGGTCGAGGTAGTCATGGTCGATAATATAATCGTTGTAGGTAGCCGCAATATTCCCTAGAGGCGCAAAAAATTACGAGGATTTTTTTTCTTTTGGACGGAGCTGCGGGTTTTTGGATGTTTTGCATCTTTTAGAGGCACTGTCGAGGGCGTCCTGTAGATGTCAGAGGACGCGGTCATAAGTGAGACCACCAGTTTTGTCAGGACTGGACGAAGCCCACCGAGCACAGAAAGGTTTTTCCAAGAGCATGCGCGCAGTTGTAGGGGCTATCACAATAGTGATGCTAGGTTGTCGATGCAGTCTTAGCTGTCGAACGCGGTCGATGCCGTCGTCGGTCTCATGTCGTGGGATGCGGATGTTAGAGCAATATGCGTGTTGTATTACCAGGGGGCCAAAGGCCACAATATATAGTACATGTACAGGTGCACATATGCAGAAAGCCCCCTAACATATGGGGAAACTACAATAGACAAATATATACATCTAACACCCCCCTCAAACTCATGGTGGATCCACAACACCGAGTTTGGAGAGTAAGAAATCATGCTGCGCTCGAGTCCGTGCCTTCGTAAAGAAATCCGCCAACCGCAAATCTGAAGGCACATAATGAACCGCAACAACATCATCCTGTACCTCGTGCACGTGTGTAAAAAGCATCAACACCAATATGCTTGGTCAGCTCATGCTTGACCGGATCACGTGCAATACCGATAGCACCTGTACCGTCGGACAAAAGTGGAGTGGGTGTCGTAACGAGACCCCAAAATCTGCAAGCAACCACCGTAACCAAGTCACCTCAGCAATCAACAAAGCCATAGCCCGCAACTCAGCCTCAACACTCGAACGGGAAACTCGCGACCTGTTTCTTCGTCTTCCAAGCAACAAGCGAACCACCAAGAAACACACAAGAAGCGTGAAAGCGAACGACGATCCGTAGGATCACTCGCCCACGTAGCATCCGAATAGCACTCGGAGCCGGAGAGAGCTGGAACGGGGAAAGAAAAGACGACGAGTGATCGTGCCACGAAGATAACGAAGAACACGGAGGAGATGACTATAATGAACAAGTGGTAGGAGCTGAGACAAACCGACTCGTAATATGAACAGGATAAGAAATATCGTGACGAGTGACAGCAAGATAAACAAGACTCCCAACAAGATGCCGATAACGGGTGGGATTAGGAAGAGGATCACCATCAGTAGGACGAAGCTTAACATTAAGCTCCATAGGAGTATCGACCGTGCGCTCATCCCCAAGAGCAGCACGAGCAAGAAGATCATGAATGTACTTCTCCTGAGAGATAGAAAAACCATCAGAAGTGGAGGAAACCTCAATGCCAAGAAAATAGCGAAGAGGACCAAGATCAGTCATAAGAAACTGATCACGAAGACGAGCCTTGACAAAGGCAATATACTCAGGATCATCACCAGTAATGATCATATCATCAACATAGAGAAGAAGAAGAGTACGTCCACGAGGAGAAGTGTGAACGAAAAGTGCGGGATCATGAAGACTAGGAGAGAAACCAGCAGCAGTCACCACAGAGGCGAAGCGCTCAAACCAGTGCACGAGGGGCCTGTTTGAGACCATAGAGAGAACGTCGAAGACGACAAACCATCCCATCGGGAACAGAATACCCGGGAGGAGGCTGCATGTAAACCTCCTCACTCAACTCGCCATTAAGAAAAGCATTCTGAACATCAAGCCGGGAGACAGACTCAGCGGCGAACGTAAGCAACAAAGCAAGAAGAGTACGCACAAGTAGTCATATGAGCCACAGGGGCAAAAGTCTCATCATAGTCACGGCCGTGCTCCCGCTGAAAGCCACGAGCCACAAGACGCGCTTTATAGCGCTCAAGAGATCCATCGTAGCGAGTCTTAATTTTATAGACCCACTTACACGTGATAGGACGAACACCCGAAGGGGGAGAAACAAGATCCCAAGTGCCGTTGCGCTCAAGCGCAGCCGATCTCCTCAGCCATGGCAAGCTGCCATTCGAGATGACGCCGGCATCCCGATAAGAAGTCGGCTCGGAAACGACAGAAAGACCATACCGACTAGGAGAGTAACGAGCCGGAGCACGACGCCGACGAACAGTGCCGTGAAGGAGGAAGGTCATCGGCGGAGGACAACTCATCGAAGAAGAGGAAGAAGGGACAACATCAGAAGGATCCGAAATCGGAGAACGAGGAGTACTAGGGGGACTAGACGGAGGAGAGGATGGCGCCGAAGGGGGCGCATCAGGACTAAGAGGGGGAGGAGACGGGATAGCAGGGGGTGCATCCGAAAAAAGAAGAAAAGAGATATCATCCACCGGGTAAGTACCCGAGGTGGGGCGAGGATAGAAGGGACGCGTCTCATCAAATGTGACGTCACGAGAGATGCGCATCCGACGACCAACGGGGTCCCAACAGCGATAGCCCTTATGCTCATCACTGTATCCGAGAAAAACACACTCAACGGACCGAGCGGTCGCTTTAGTGCGTTCGCGAGGAGGCGAAGGACATAGCAGATGCAACCAAATGAACGGAGAGTCGAGTAGTCCGGAGAAACACCGGAGAGACGCTCGAGAGGAATGCCACCCCGTAGAGCAGCGGAAGGCTGAATGTTAATGAGGTGGGCCGACGTAGCGACGACCTCAGCCCGTAAATGTGGCGGAAGAGAAGAGGCAATCATCATAGCACGGGTGGTCTCAAGAAGATGACGATGCTTACGCTCGGCGACGCCATTTTGAGCATGCGCGCTCGGACAAGAAAACCGAGCGAGGGTGCCCTCCTCGAACAAGGACACCACGAAGGTGCTCGAGAGATATACTCACCAGCAGAATCAGCACGGAACACGCGAATGGGTGAGGAATACCGAGTACGGACCATGGCCGCAAAACGCCGATAAATAGAGAGCACCTCACCGCGAGAGCGCATGAAAAACACCCAGGTGTACCGTGAAAAATCATCAATGAATAAGATATAGTATCGATGGCCCCCTTTCGAAGCGAAGGGAGCCGGACCCCAAACATCTGAATGAACTAAATCGAACGGTCGCTGAGAGACAGACACACTAGTAGGATAGGGAAGCTGAATCTGTTTGCCTAACCTACAACCCTGACAGTGTAACGACCCATCTCCAGAGACAGACCCTAGAAGGCCACGATGAACCAAAGACGACAGACGAGAGTCACAAAGGTGACCAAGACGATGATGCCACTGCTGAAAAGAGCCGGTGACAGAGGCAACAACCGGAGGAGAACTGGCAGATGAAGTGGCAGCGGAAGGAACACGAAGCCAGTCTAACTCCCAAAGCCCCGGAGACTGACGGCTACGAGGACCAGCTCCAACCAGGGTATGTGTGCGACGATCCTGAACCGCACAAGACTCAGCGTCAAGAATGACGCGACAACCGTAATCGGTGAGTCAGGCTAGCGGAGAAAAGGTTCATCCGAAGGCGAGGAACATGAGAAACATCGTGGACAGAGAAAGAGGGAGTAGAAAGGGTGCCTCGTACTAGAAACAGGAATAGAGGTACCATCAGCCGTGACAACACGGACAGGAGAAATAAGAGACCGGAGAGCAGTACGTAATAGAAGACTCGTAAGTCATATGAAAGGAAGCTCCGTAATCCGGATACCACGGGGACGTACCCGATCGTGTAGAAAGTGGTGGTCGCGCAGTGCCGAAGCAACCGCTCACGCAACCAGCAGCGCCCGGCGAGGAAGAGTCCGGAGTAGCGAGCGTGACGACGAAGACCCCCGAGAATGTCCCGATCGGAGAGTGCAACCGCAGAAGATCCCGAAGAGCCGCCCGCCGACGATCGTGGAACCGCCGACGTAAACCGGGATCCCGCGTCCGGCCAGGTGGAGGAAGTGTGGCCAACCTTGCCACAGTAGGTGCAATGAGGACGAGGGCGGAGACTCGGACCGCGAGGCCGCCGACGTAAACCGGAATCCCAAGCATCAAGCATGCGGTGAAGCTGCGCTATCTCATGCGCAGAGGGGCGCGACTGGAGAGGTCGACGTACAAGCAGGTGCCGACGAGGAGCTATCACCCACACGCACAGAGGCCACCAAAGGGGGCGACGGAGAGCAACACGCCGATGAAGAAAGAGTCGGCAAAGCGCGGTCATAACCACGTGAAGGGGCCGCGAAAGTCGATGTAGAGCTGCAGGCCGACATAGACGAAGTCGGCGAAGCGCGAGCAGAGCCGCGTGAAGAGGCCGCGAAAGTGGATGTAGAGCGGCAGGCCGACATAGAGGAAGTCGGCGAAGCGCGGGCAGAGCCGCGTGAAGAGGCCGCGAAAGTGGATGTAGAGCGGCAGGCCGACATAGAGGAAGTCGGCGAAGCGCGGGCAGAGCCGCGTGAAGAGGCCACAAAAGTCGATGTAGAGCGGCAGGCCGACATAGACGAAGTCGGCGAAGCGCGGGAAGAGTCGCGTGAAGAGGCCGCGAAAGTCGGTATAGAGCGGCGAGCCGACGTAGACGGAGTCGGTGAAACGCGGCGCAGCCGCGTGAAGAGGCCGCAAACGGCGACGAAGAATAGCTAGCAGTCATGCACGGAGGCAGCGGACAAATACCAAGTACCGAAGGTGGGCCCAAAGAAGGGGCGGGATCAGCGGAAGACATAGCCTTTTTTTTTTTTTTTGCTTTTTTTTTCTTTTTTTTTTTTTTGCTTTTTTTTTTGCTTTTTTTTTTGCTTTTTTTTTTTTTTTTGATTCAGACGGAAGTCAATCGGTGGGCAGATTGAGCAGAGGCGGCCAAGATGGAGGCGGGCGATACCAAGATAGGCCAGTAGCAACTGCAGAACAAGGAGCAAGGCTGCAGAACAAGGAGCAAGGCCACGATAGGCCAGGGAGCAGCACGGATCGGGGAGACGTGGCGCTGGAGTCGGGCGGCCTAGCGCTGGAGCGAGAGCAGCTCCCAGATCCGGGCTGACGTCGAGCGGTCTGGCGCCGGAGCGAGAGCAGCTCCCGGATCGGGCGGCGAGCAGTATCCGGCCTCCCCAAGAGCAACCAATCGGGTAGGGCGCGCCGCGGGGCGATCGGACAGGGCGCGCGAGGAGACGATCGGGAGCGATTGCAGCGGCCAAATCGTGGCGAGAGAATGAAGAAGCAGCGGCCAGATCGGAACCGGCAACGGAGACCGGGGCGAGGTGGCGGCTGTGACGAGGAGAAAAGAGGAGCTAAACCTTCAGCTCTGATACCATGTTAGAGCAATATGCGTGTTGTATTACCAGGGGGCCAAAGGCCACAATATATAGTACATGTACAGGTGCACATATGCAGAAAGCCCCCTAACATATGGGGAAACTACAATAGACAAATATATACATCTAACAGCGGACAATGTCGGTATTGTTGTCGTGTTGCCTTGCAGACTGTTAAAGGACATTGTAGTTGTATGTCCATCATGTTGATGATGTTGTGTGGTGGCGGCGGTGTGTTGCTGACGATGTCGATGATGACCACGGTGATGTAGACATTGGCAAAGATGTGTCGGCAATATCAGAGCAACTGGCGTGATGTAGTGGGTCGTCTCAAGACATCCCTTGCAGCGATGATGGTGTCGATGTCGTGCTATCGGATAAGTCGTGTTCCACACCAGCCTGGCGTGTGGTTGATGTTGCTTCCCGTAGATGTGCTCGCTGAAGATCTTGGCTCGTAGGTGTCGTGGTCATACAGTTGTAGTAGATCGGCTCGGTAATTTCTCTGTGTCATCATGCGATTGTTGGTGCAGTCCGCAGGTTCGTGTGAGGAAGATCCCACGGTCGCACAGATACATGAACATGTTTCTAGAGTTGTTGCAGGCCTAGACTCTATTGGATAATTAGGTACAATTTCCATGATTAATTCTAGAATATTAAGCATGACGCTAGCAGCTACTAACATGTAAAACTCGAACATACTAGATGCATTAATCAACATGAACAATAGCAGGGCATACAATACAACAACCATCACTAAACATGTCGGGATATGTTGCACATACTGATCTCATGGAAGTGGTGGAGGAGGTGTAGAAATCATTGTCGCAGCAGTAACGTTGTTGATAACAACGTGGTGAAGACGGGTCGAAGTAGACGACGTTAAAGACAACGGTAGGCAACACCGTCCGACGTGGACAGAAGACGAACCGTGATGAAGAGCTTGATCAATCACACAGTGCTTCCCAAAAATATAATTCTCCCTCTTCCGTACAGGATCGCAAAGACGAGCAGTTCCGGAGACCTATTCTCACATTCGCCGGTGCACGCCGGCAGGCGGGATAGAGTAGGCTATTGATAACAGTGCAAGCAGAGAGAGGTGCAAAAAACCCTAACTTGTATATCAAAGATATTGCTGCAGTAGTAGGGCATTATGTAGGCTCAGGAAACCATAGACAATATGAGAAACACCAACGTCGCACGTTTCGAGCCGGTGATATCCCACGATCCGGGAGCGACCCGAACCGACTAACCACGGCGCGTCCAACTATGACTCTATTCATTTTTCTGAACTGCAAAAAACAGAAAGTCTCGGATCGAGGCTCAATCCATTCAACACGAGAGCGATGCGTGCATCATGACGTGACCGTGACGTGATGTGTCGAGTCGAGACGAGCGAGCGAGAAGGAGGAGCGCGCGCGTATCACTCATCATCTCACGCACTTACTAGTGGTGGAACAACCCACCTTATAAGGTGGTCTAACCTTCTCCCAACTTTTCATGTGGGACTAAACTTCCTACCTTTTTCACTCCCTTGTGAGCTGCCGCCAACTTGGGCTCAAATTTACATGGGTTGGTACATATGTGAGCTTTGAGAATTATAGAAAATCTGAAATACTACATTGGCCACACGTTATCCCATCATTTCAACAATTCTCACCAGATCTTAAATGCCCATTTAGAGATTTACCAATATTAACTACTTGTTTATATACTAGTGCTCTAGCAGAGACTTTTAAGTTGAACTTTCGCTTAGATATTTAAGCTACATCCATCCACACTTGAACAATGGATTACGCCTTGAATTGCAAGTTTTGCGTGAACAGGTTTTACACAAAGTCATAACAAGTAAATGGCTGCCAGTAGCCTACCCCACGGCTGAAGCATATATGTCATATTTCTAGTCTCTTCATGAGTTTACTAGAGATCACCCAAATCTCATAGATTGCGATGTTTAAAAATCAAACTCATGTAGGTGTGTTCTTTCAACAATACTCTGTAGGACAACATGTTTGCTAAAATAGCCAATAGAAACACATTAAGGAATGTTGTCAACCTACCTTACTGTATAACATCCCAAAATTTCAATAAAGAAAGAAAATGAGTTTCCAATATTCAAAAATGAGAACCAACAAAAAAACTTTTGTTAACACATGTGCTATACATAATACCCATGTTTAATTCTTGTGCTTTTGCCATGATGATTGTGTGTGTACCTAACAATGATGCTAAAACCCTAACTTATGAACCAATGATCAATAAGAGAGAAAGAAAAAAAATAGAGAAAAATCCAAATTTCAACACATGCATATGCTTATGGACATTTTGCAAAACTTTGATCTAGGCCAACTTGGCTTGTACCATTGCTTGTATAATGTTACTAAACACTAAATAACACTTTTTGAATCAAAGAAACTCAAATCAAATCAAAGTTGAAATCAAATTTTGCTCACATAAGATAATGGTCAAATCTGCCCATTTTCACATGACACCTACTTTGAGGCTTTTTATTAAGAGATTTGTAAACTAAACAACCCCAACTCTTTGCACCTCATCCAAGACCACATCAAGGTGAACAACTTTGGTAAAACACACCCCTGCAAATTCTTGCCCAAATTCAAATTATGCTCAAGCCAAGTGGCAACATTTAAACAAAAACAAGATCATACCCAATTTGAAATTTTGCAAACCAGTTCAATTTTGCACACCACCACCACCATTGTGCATCAATTATTATAGGAATCAACTCCACCAAAAAAATTGCAAAATTTAAAAATAAATTTCTTTCGGCCATTTGGTCGAACACCTTGCAGGCAGGGAATAGAAATGAGCCCATGCTAGAAAAATAGGTGGACTAAGTCCAACCCTGGCACCCCTCTGCTGCCCTGGACCCTTAGCACCTCCCTGGGCATCAGTGCCAGCTCCTGCACCCCTCCCACTTGACCTCCATGACCATGGCATGGCCATGCCGTGACCACCATGCCCACTCCGGCCATCTCTCTCTCCACACGACGTCAGCTCGCAGCACCATGTCTAGGAGGTCCCCCTCACTCCCCTGCGTCTGCTCGTCCACCCCCTTGACCGAGACGAGGCCGACACATGCCAGCAATCGACGCGTCCATAACCTCTAGTGACGCCATGGCGCGCATGGTTGCGACGCCGGGGCGTGCCAGAGCGCCGCATCGACCCGTCATCTCCGACCGCCCCTCGCCATCAACGCCCATGCGTAGCTTCGCCTCAACACCAGGACACTGCCAGACACTCCGACTAGCTCGCCCGCGCCCTATCACCGCCGTGGACAACGACGACGACCGCCACAGAACCCACGGACGCGTGACCCGCACCCATGTGCTTGACCACCTCCTGCTGTTCCGAGAGCATTGTGACGCTCGTTGCGCCTTCCTGAACGATGGCATGCCCTCGCCCATGCCGTTGATCGCCAGTAGCACGACCTCGCCATCGTCACCCGTGACCTCCCGCGGATGCTCAAGGAGGCTATATAAGCCGCCCTCTTCCCTTCGTTTTCGGCACTGCACCACCCTCTCCTCTCACCACTTATCATTCCTAGCTACTCCCTCTTCCACATTCGCCTCTCCCTCGCCGGAATTTGGAGCCCGATCCCCGCCGTAGTCGAGCAAAGGGGAGGTGTAGTTGCAGTGCACCCCAGGCGATGCCACTGCTACCAGCTACTTCCTCTCCTTCCTCTACTTCGATCGCCATCATTCCCGAGCTCCGCCACAGCCTAGGTGCGCCGCCGACCCCCCTCTGGAGCTGCCGCTAGGGTTAGAGCTCCGGCGAGACGTGTCGACGATGAGGATGTCCCTCACCCATCCGATTAGTTTTAATCCAACGGCCCTAAGACACTGATGTCTACGGGTGCTTCTATTCTTGTAGACAGTGTTGGGCCTCCAAGAGCAGAGGTTTGTAGAACAACAGCAAGTTTCCCTTAAGTGGATCACCCAAGGTTTATCGAACTCAGGGAGGAAGAGGTCAAAGATATCCCTCTCAAGCAACCCTGCAATCACGATACAAGAAGTCTCTTGTGTCCCCAACACACCTAATACACTTGTCAGATGTATATGTGCACTAGTTCGGTGAAGAGATAGTGAAATACAAGTAATATGGATGTATATGAGTGGTAATAACAATCTGAATAAAATATGGCAGCGAGCAAACATGCAACAGAACAGTAAATAAACGGAGTTTTGATGCTTAGAAACAAGGCCTAGGGATCATACTTTCACTAGTGGACACTCTCAACATTGATCACATAATAAAACCACTCTACACTCTCTTGTTGGATGATGAACACCACTAATTGCGTAGGGCTACAAGAGCACCTCAATGCCGGAGTTAACACGCTCCACAACATTCAATGTTCATATTTAAATAACCTTAGAGTGCTTGATAGATCATTGCAATTACACCAAGTACTAACATAGCATGCACACTGTCACCATCACACTATGAAGGAGGAATAGATCACATCAATACTATCATAGTAATAGTTAATTTCATAATCTACAAGAGATCACAATCATAACCTACGCCAAGTACTACACGATGCACACACTATCACCGTTACACCGTGGAGGAGGAATAGAGTACTTTAATAACATCACTAGAGTAACACATAGATGAATAGTGATACAAAACTCATATGAATCTCAATCATGTAAGGCAGCTCATGAGATCATTGTATTGAAGTACATAGGAGAGAGATTAACCACATAGCTACCGGTACAGCCCCGAGCCTCGATGGAGAACTACTCCCTCCTCATGGGAGACGAGCAGCGTTGATGAAGATGGCGGTGGTGTCGATGGAGGAGCCTTCCGGGGCACTTCCCCGTCCCGGCGGCGTGCCGGAACAGAGACTCCTGTCCCCCAGATCTTGGCTTCACGATGGCGGCGGCTCTGGAAGGTTTCTCGTACCATGGCTTTTCCGTATCGAAGATTTAGGTCAGGGAGCTTTAAATAGGCGAAGAGGCGGAGTCGGAAGGCTGACGGGGGCACCACACAATAGGGGGGCGCGCCCCCCCTTGGGTCGCGCCACCCTAGCGTCGGGTGGCCCTGTGGCCCTCCTCTGGTCTCTCCCGGGTGTTCTGGAAGCTTCGTGGAATTCTAAGATGATGGGCGTTGATTTCTTCCGATTCCGAGAATATTTCCTTACTAGGATTTCTGAAACCAAAAACAGCAGAAAACAACAACTGGCCCTTCGGCATCTCGTCAATAGGTTAGTTCCGGAAAACGCATCAAAATGATGTAAAGTGTGTATAAAACATGTAAGTATCATCATAAAAGTAGCATGGAACATAAGAAATTATAGATACGTTTGAGACGTATCAAGCATCCCCAAGCTTAGTTCCTACTCGCCCTCGAGTAGGTAAACGATAACAAAGATAATTTATGAAGTGACATGCTATCATAATCTTGATCAATACTATTGTAAAGCATATGAGATGAATGCAGCGATTCAAAGCAATGGTGAAGACAATGAGTAAACAAATGAATCATATAACAAAGACTTTTCATGAATAGTACTTTCAAGACAAGCATCAATAAGACTTGCATAAGAGTTACTCATAAAGTAATAGATTCAAAGTAAAAGTATTGAAGCAACACAAAGGAAGATATAAGTTTCAGCGGTTGCTTTCAACTTCAATATGTATATCTCATGGATAATTGTCAACACAAAGTAATATAACAAGTGCAATAAGTAAACATGTAAGAATCAATGCACGGTTGACACAAGTGTTTGCTTCTGGGATAGAAAGAATGGGTGAACTGACTCAACAATAAAGTAGAAGATTGGCCCTTCGCAGAGGGAAGCATTGATTACTATATTTGTGCTAGAGCTTTTCATTTTGAAAACAAGAAACAATTTTGTCAACGGTAGTAATAAAGCATATGTGTTATGTATAAGATATCCTATAAGTTGCAAGCCTCATGCATAGTATACCAATAATGCTCGCACCTTGTTCTAATTAGCTTGGATTAACATGGATTATCATTGCATAGCATATGTTTCAACCAAGTGTCACAAAGGGGTACCTCTATGCCGCCTGTACAAAGGTCTAAGGAGAAAGCTCACATTGGATTTCTCGCTTTTGGTTATTCTCAACTTAGACATCCATACCGGGACAACATAGACAACAGATAATGGACTCCTCTTTAATGCATACGCATTTAACAACAGTTAAAATTCCCATAAGAGATTGAGGATTAATTGTCCAAACTGAAACTTCCACCATGAATCATGGCTTTAGTTAGCGGCCCAATGTTCTTCTCTAACAGTATGCATACTCAAACCATTTGATCATGAAAATCGCCCTTACTTCAGGTAAAAGTTGATGGCGTCCCCAGAAAACATGGTTACCGCTCAACAAGCAACTTATTAAGAAATAAGACACATAAGTACATATTCTTCACCACAATAGTTTTTAAGCTATTTTCCCATGAGCTATATATTGCAAAGACAAAGAATAGAATTTTAAAGGTAGCACTCAAGTAATGTACTTTGGAATGGCGGAGAAATACCATGTGGTAGGTAGGTATGGTGGACACAAATGGCATGGTTATTGGCTCAAGGATTTGGATGCACGAGAAGAATTCCTCTCAATACAAGGCTAGGCTAGCAAGGTTGTTTGAAGCAAACTCAAGTACAAAACGGTGCAGCAAGACTCACATATGAACATATTGTAAGGATTATAAGACTTTACATCGTCTCCTTGTTGTTTAAACACCTTAACCAGAAAATATCTAGACTCTAGAGACCAATCATGAAAACCAAATTTTAACAAGTTCTATGTAGTTCTTCATTAATAGGTGCAAAGTACATGATGCAAGAGCTTACACATGATCTATATGAGCACAACAATTGCCAAGTATCACATTATTCAAGACATTATACCATTTACCATATGCAGCATTTTCTGTTTCCAACCATATAACAATGAACGAAGCAGTTTCAACCTTCGCCATGAACATTAAAAGTAAAGCTAAGAACACATGTGTTCATATGAACCAGCGGAGCGTGTTTCTCTCCCACACAAGCATTTATTCAGAGAGTGAAAATAACAGAACGAAAATAAAAGCACACAGACGCTCCAAGTAAAGTACATAAGATGTGACCGAATAAAAATATAGTTTCAAGAGAAGAAACCTGATAATTTGTCGATGAAGAAGGGGATGCATTGGGCATCCCCAAGCTTAGATGCTTGAGTCTTCTTGAAATATGCAGGGATGAACCACGGGGGCATCCCCAAACTTAGCCTTTTCACTCTTCTTGATCATAGTATATCATCCTCCTCTCTTGACCCTTGAAAACTTCCTCCACACCAAACTCGAAACAAACTCATTAGAGGGTTAGTGCATAATCAAAAATTCACATATTCAGAGGTGACACAATCATTCTTAACACTTCTGGACATTTCTCAAAGCTACTGAAAGTTAATGGAACAAATAAATCCATCAAACACAGCAAAAGAGGCAATGCGAAATAAAAGGCAGAATCTGTCAAAACAGAACAGTCCGTAAAGACGAATTTTGTAGAGGCACCAGACTTGCTCAGATGAAAATGATCAAATTGAATGAAAGTTGCGTACATATCTGGGGATCACGCATGTAAATTGGCAGATTTTTCTGAGTTACCTACAGAGAATCCTACTCAAATTCGTGACAGCAAGAAATCTGTTTCTGCGCAGTAATCCAAATCTAGTATTGACTTTACTATCAAAGACTTTACTTGCTACAACAATGCAATAAAATAAAGATAAGGAGAGGTTGCTACAGTAATAACAACTTCCAAGACACAACAAAATAGTAGCAAAATAAACACATGGGTTATCTCCCAAGAAGTGCTTTCTTTATAGCCATTAAGATGGGCTCAGCAATTTTAATGATGCCCACACAAGAAATAAGAGTTGAAGCAAAAGAGAGCATCAAGAAGCAAATTCTAAACAAATTTAAGCCTAACCCACTTCCTATGAAAAGGAATCTTGTAAATAAACAAATTCATGAAGCATAATGCAACAAGCATAGAAAGATAAAACAAGTGTAACTTCAAAAATTTCAGCATATAGAGAGGTGTTTTAGTAACATGAAAATTTCTACAACCATATCTTCCTCTCTCATAATAACTTTCAGTAGCATCATGAGAAAACTCAACAATATAACTATCACATAAAGCATTCTTATCATGAGTCTCATGCATAAAATTATTACTCTCCACATAAGCATAATCAAATTTATTAGTTGTAGTGGGAGCAAATTCAACAAAGTAACTATCATCAAATATAGGAGGCACATTGTAATCATAATTAAATTTAACCTCCATAGTAGGCGGCACCAAAAGACAACTATCATTATAATCATCGTAAATAGGAGGCAAAGTATCATCAAAGAAAATTTTCTCCTCAATGCTTGGGGGACTAAAAAGATCATGAAAACCAGCTTCCCCAAGCTTAGAACTTTCTATATCATTATCAACAATGGTGTTCAAAGCGTTCATACTAATATTACTACCAGCATGCAAATAAGGTTCCATAGGTTTTTTAATTTTCGCATCAAACAATCCATGTTTTAACTCAGGAAATAGAATAAGAAGCTCATTGTTGTCCATTATGCCTTACTAGTGTAAACAAGAAACAAAAAGATGCAATTGCAGGATCTAAAGGAAATAGGTTCGAGCACACACACAATGGCGCCAGAAAAGTACTTAGTTACCTAGGACCGGAGTATGAGTGCCTTTTACCTTTCCTCCCCGGCAACGGCGCCAGAAAAGTGCTTGATGTCTACGGGTGCTTCTATTCTTGTAGACAGTGTTGGGCCTCCAAGAGCAGAGGTTTGTAGAACAGCAGCAAGTTTCCCTTAAGTGGATCACCCAAGGTTTATCGAACTCAGGGAGGAAGAGGTCAAAGATATCCCTCTCAAGCAACCCTGCAGTCACGAAGGTTATCGAACCAGTAGGAGATGAAGATCACGTGAAGGTTGTTGGTGAAGGAGTGTAGTGCGGCGCAACACCAGGGATTCCGATGCCAACGTGGAACCTGCACAACACAATCAAACTACTTTGCCCCAACTTAACAGTGAGGTTGTCAATCTCACCGGCTTGCTGAAAACAAAGGATTAAACGTATGGTGTGGAAAATGATGTTTGCTTGCAGAAAACAAAAGAGAACAATGATTGCAGTAGGTTGTATTTCAGATGTAAAAGAATGGACCGGGGTCCATAGTTCACTAGTGGTGTCTCTCCAATAAGATAAATAACATGTTGGGTGAACAAATTACAGTTGGGCAATTGATAAGTAGAGAGGGCATAACAATGCACATACATATCATGATGACTACTATGAGATTCACTTAGGGCATTACGACAAAGAACATAGACCGCCATCCAGCATGCATCTATGCCTAAAAAGTCCACCTTCGGGTTAGCATCCGCACCCCTTCCAGTATTAAGTTGCAAACAACAGACAATTGCATTAAGTACTGTGCGTAATGTAAACAATACAAATATCCTTAGATAAAGCATTGATGTTTTATCCCTAGTGGCAACAGCACATCCACAACCTTAGAACTTTCTGTCACTGTCCCAGATTCAATGAAGGCATGAACCCACTATCTAACATAAATACTCCCTCTTGTAGTTACAAGTATCAACTTGACCAGAGTCTCTACTAGCAACGGAGAGCATGCAAGATCATAAATAACATATATGATAGATCAATAATCAACTTGACATAGTATTCCATATTCATTGGATCCCAACAAACACAACATGTAGCATTACAAATAGATGATCTTGATCATGATAGGCAGCTCACAAGATTTAAACATGATGGCACAATAGGAGAAGACAACCATCTAGCTACTACTATGGACCCATAGTCCAAGGATGAACTACTCACGCATCAGTCCGGAGGCGGGCATGGTGATGTAGAGCCCTCCGGTGATGATTCCCCTCTCCGGCAGGGTGCCGGAGGAGATCTTCTGAACCCCCCGAGATGGGGTTGACGGCGGCGGCGTCTCTGGAACTGTTCTGGTATTTTTGCTCTCGGTACTAGGGTTTTCGCGGGCGAAGGAATAAATAGGCGGAGAGGCAGCGTTGGGGAGCCAGGGGGCTCCCTCCCCATAGGTCGGTGCGGGGGGCCCCACTGCCGCGCCGCCTTATGGTGTGGGCCCCCTGCTGACCTTCCTCGACTCTTCTTCAGACTTCTGGAAGACTCCGTGGAAAATAGGGCCGTGGGCTTTTGTTTCGTCCAATTCCGAGAATATTTGTAAACTAACTTTTCTGAAATCAAAAACATCAGAAAACATGAACTGGCACTGTGGCATCTTGTTAATAGGTTAGTCCCAGAAAATGCATAAAAACATTATAAAGTGTGAATAAAACATGTAGGTATTGTCATAAAACTAGCATGGAACATAAGAAATTATAGATACGTTGGAGACGTATCAGCGATCAATATAGCTGAACCGACTCAAGATCTTCTCAACATAATAAGATTGCGTTAAAGTATCTCTTTATCGTTCTTAAGTAGCTTGATGTTTAGAATCACATCAGCTTCTCGGAGATCTTTCATGCCAAAGCTATTTGACAAGAAAGACCTGACCTCGTTTATTACTTTCGTGTTTGTACCAAAGATCAAAATATCATCAAAATACAAACATAACATAACACCTTCGCCCCCACCATGGCGATAGTAAAATGCACTTGTAAGCCTCATTAACAGCAAAAACTATAGAAGTTAAAGTTCTGTCAAACTTCTCATGCCATTATTTAGGTGCTTATTTCAGGCCATATAAAGATTTCAGCAACTTGCACACCTTTTTTTCTTCACCTTTTACTGCAAACCCAACATGCTAATCCATAGAAATCTCGTCTTCCAACTCTCCATTAAGGAAATCTTTCTTTACGTCCATTTGATGAACCATAAACCAATAGGAGGCAGTCATGGATAGTAGTACTCGAATGGTGGTAAGTCTAGCGACATGTGAATAGGTGTCGAAGTAATCTCTGCCTTCTCTCTTTGTGTAGCCTTTGGCTACAAGCCGCTGATAGAAATTCACTATGGATTGCCTTGATGACGTTGGGACTCCATAGTAGAGTGTTGTAGTCAGCAAAGAATTTTCCCCACGAGGGTGACTCGAGGGTTTATATCAACTCTCAGGGAATTGGTGTAGAGTTATCTCTTTTCCTCTTCTTCTAGCAATTCTGCAAAGTAAAGAAATTTTCCTTATGTCCCCAACTCCACCGTGTGGTTGGCAAGCACAAGATTTCGTATTAGTATTTGTAGATAAAAGACGTAGTAAAAGTAAATAAAGCTTAAAACCATGCTACTTCATCTAATACACACATCTCTCCACACATATTTTTGCATACAAGTTGGATTACAACCAATACTTAAGAATAGGGTACATAATATGCATCTATCAATACACCTTACACATAATATATTCCAATCTCATATCACAATATCATAGAATAAAGATCCACCACATAGGAATTACATATATGACCATAATTATGTTGGGCAGCTCATATGGTACTAAGATCTATGAAAACAAGAGATAAATAGATCAAGCTATTGCCATAAACCTAAAATCCAGAGGCGGGCTACTCCCCCTTCATCATTGTGTTGATGTGGAAAACGTTGGAGAAGGTGGACATCCCTTCGGCGGCGGCTCCGGCGGAGTTCCCCCTCCAATCTTCCCTGCTGCAGCCTCTATTTTCATGTTTCGGTGTTTCTGCGGTGCTCTCCTTGAGGAAACCTTGGTGGTCATATATATAGGTGTTTTTAGGTCAAACAAAGTCTGTTGACGCAAGATTGAAGTGAATTGTACGGTCCACGGCGAAAAGAGAGGTGGTGGCGCGCCCCCTTGCTGGGCGCACCACCATCTATCTTTTGGGCCTCCAGCTGCTCCAACTGCTTCCCGTGATGAAATATTGACGTCCCCGAAATCATATCTCAATTTAACTCCATATATATATATCCCTGAAAGTGGGAAATAAGCAAAACAAGGTTTTTCTATTCTGCAGAATTATAACCTAAATAAAGGGGAACATTGGTAAATCCCATAAATCTATATAAAACATCGAAATAACATCATATATGTTGCAAATATGTGGGAATATGTGTTAATAAAGTGTAAAGTTCATGTATGTATTTTACATGCATCAATTATACAACAAGTCCAGACGCGGAGGAAGAAAGCCATGATGTCGCAGACACGATAAACATAATCCAAGAGGGCGAGGCCCCGGGAACCGCTACACATCAAAAGACGCGTGTTAGTATTTTCAAATTGATGGCCATTGGGCGTGGGGTTCCCGCAAAAAGAAGCGTGTTGAAGCTCACCTCGTGTGTGGCGGAGCCGACGAGGACGACAAACTTCTCATGATGCAGGCGTGCATCGTGGCGTCTGCACCACAACTCCAAGTGACGAATCGCAAAGCGCGGAGTCAAGCACGCCAGAGGAGACACCCTCATATCTCCCGTGGCTAAGTCATTGACTCGAAAGGTGGTAGAGTCGGAGGGCGAGTCGACTCCTCAAAAGGAGCGCACACAGATCTGTGGGATCTTCCGACTCCGGAGGAGTTGGAGCCACCTCGACTCAAAGTGCCGGAGGTACTGAAGTCTGCTGACATGGAGCCGACCCTCTTCCAGGTGGAGAAGAATGTGCAAATCAACCTAACACAATAGGGGACACCAAGAAGGGCATTGGTACTTCGACTTTGGTGCGACCAATTACATGACTAGTGACCACGCCACATCAGCAGAACTCGACACGAGCGTACCTGCTACGTCAAGTTTGGAGACGCTCCAATATCGACATCTGTGGGCAAGAGACGGTCTTGTTCGTCTACAAGTCAGGCAAGCACGAGGCCATCACCAGGGTATAGTACATACCTCGGCCGAACACGCACATCATCAGCCTGAGTCCACATCACCTGCAACTCCGTGTTCTCCGGGTTTGCCGGTGAAAACCTTCGGACCAGACGCGTCCGCGGTTGAGCACTTGGTGCTTGAGTTGCAGCCGACTCCAGGTGACGGGAGTGCGGATCCTTGCCGTCGTCACCAGCTCCACAATCGGGGAGCAAGTACCCCCAGCCAGTTCGCCATCGACACCAAGGGATCCGATAGCGGAGTCCTCGACTCCGGTTGTCACTGGCATAGAGTATTTCATGCCACCATGAAGGTATGCAAGTACGCTTGGTGCAAAATACGACTCCATGCTCGAGTACCTGTTATGCACCTTGCGGCACATACTTTACATAGGCCTGGCTACGGAGCCGGACGAGGAGATGCACTACCTCGCCAATGAGGAGCCCAACTCATTTAGTGAGGCGAAGTCAAGCGCCAGCTGGAGGCGTGCAATGGAGTAAGAGATGGAGGCCATCGAGGAGAACTCGACTTGATGCCTCACCACCTTACCACCCGGTCACCTCACGATCGGTCTGAAGTGGGTGTACAAGGTGAAGAAGGATGCGCAAGGCCTGATCCTTAAGCACAAGGCTCGCCTCGTGGCAAAGGGGTACATACAGTAGCATGGGATCGACTACGACGAAGTCTTTGCTCTCGTGGCCCAACTCGAGTCAGTCCAGCTTCTGCAGGCCCTAGCCGCAAGTGTTAGGTAGGGAATCCACCACATGGACGTGAAGTCTGCTTTCTTCAACGGCGATTTGGAGGAAGAGGTGTATGTGCAACAGCCACCCAGCTTCGCTGCAGCGGGAAGGAGCACTTGGTGGTCTGACTCGACAAGGCGCTCTACGGTCTCAAGCAGACGTCAAGGGAATGGAACATCAAGATCGATCGACGCATCCATCATCAAGTTCTACTTCATGCAATGCGAGTCGGAGAACGGCATGTACGCGCAAGGCACGACAACGACTCGATTCTTAGTTAGAGTTTATGTTGACGACTTAGTGATCACCTGCTCCGGCTCCAGCGACATCGACAAGTTGAAGCTAGAGATAAAGGCATGTTCCACATGTTCGACCTCGGACTGTTGAGTTACTACATTGGCATCGAGATGCGACAAGGGTCGAGCGGGATCAATATCCCAGAGTTGGCCTATGCCTTGAAGTTGTTGGAGAAGGCGGGGATGGTCGGGTCCAACCCCTACCATGTGCCAATGGAACCGCGCTTCAAGCTGTCCAAGCACAACACGACACCCACGACTGATGCGACCGAGTACGAGAGCATCGTTGGGAGCCTCCAGTACTTGGTACAAACTCTGTGACAAATCATTGTTCTATTCTTTTCAGTCACCCCTCCTTACTCTCTTCCTCGGTTCATATGTTACTTTCTTCCTCTCTCTCAGTTCATATCAGGGACGGTAGATCTAGTTTAGGCCCAACACCACAGTCCTTACAATTTAGTTTTCAAGTCTTATCAAGGTCAGCAACCGAGAAGAAAAGTCTGATTTTGTAATCAATAAAATAGTCTACTAAATTCTCAAAAGAAATGTCATGTCCATACTACGTTTTCCTCTACTCAACAAAACACTTTATTCCCTTATGGCCTTGTAATATCAAGCGCCATGCCTTTGCTTTCAAAATATCTTATCCCACGCCATCGACAAAAAAATCACAAAATCAGATCATTCTTCGGCTGTCTCTGAAGGAAGTGACATGCTCGTGGCATTGAGACGAAGCAGTTTTCTCCGCGACAAATTCTTCGTGAGTTCCATATCTTTCCTTGCACCGTGTTCTGTCAAAGATGCATCTCGCATGTTCATGTGGCCATGTCTATAGGAAGGGAAGAACTGAAAACTCTGTCCTTTGCCTTCGAAGCCTGCAGAAGCACAATAAAGGATTATAGGCCACATGTTGAGAATTCAAGATATTGAGAAACCAACAAAACAATGAGTATGCGATGTGTGACAGGAGTTTTGCTTGATCTGCATACTTCTTTCTCCCAGTCGGTGTACATGCTGATGGACAGTAGCAGCAGCATCTGCACGACGAGTCCACACATTATTCCGAACCAAAGTCCCTGAAGTTCAGACGCAGTTTGTTAGATGTTTCTCCGAATCAGAAATGTAAGTGAAATTAAAACCTTTGTATGCGATAAGGGTGGTGAGGTTTAATACCATTCCGCCAAAATGGTAGAAAAAGGCAAAGCATAATGCTGCTGGAACACCGACAAGGTAATATGCACTGAGATTGACACAAGCACCAATCTTTTGCAAACCACAACCCCTAACAACACCTGGAATATCAAGCATACCTCATTGCAGTCAGTACCTTGAGAACAGTATTTTGTTGTAATCACACATATGGTTCATTAATCATCATATGCAAGCATACACAGTAGCAATAAAAAAAAGCAAAGAGAAGACATTTTTCTAGCAAGAATTATGACACAATAACATATGTACAGGCGAAAATAGTTTCCAAGTGGAGTATCATCAATATTTACCTGAAAGGACACATTGCAGATCATCGAAAACAAATGCAATGCCCAGAATTGGCATCATTCTGGAAATGTATTCCACAACTTCCTTCTCATTGCTGTAAGAGTACCCCCATACATTGCGCACCAAAATCATAAGAAGTCCTAATGATACACCCGTCACAAGACCCATAGCCATGGTCACACGAGTAGCCAGACGGGCAGCTTGAGGCCGCCCAGCACCAAGCTCGTTTGAAACACGGGTGCTGCAACGACAAGATGAAGGATTTCATTACCACAGTAACAATATGATAAAATTTTAAATATAGGCATGACACAAGTTTATAAGTTCAAGTTGTTCAGTGTTACCTTATGGCTGCCCCAAGCCCGAAAGGGATCATGAATATTAACGAACTGGTGTTTAGGCTGCAAAACTTTTGACATTTAGTATCAGGAAAAGGAAACAGAATGTGACATGCCCCAGGAAAATGGAACTCACCAGATGGACAATACTGACGCTTCGAGCTTAGGATTCGGGAGAAGTCCAGAGAGAAGTACCAGGAGCTCAAATGACCACCACTCCAAGCTGTGTACATGTAGGATTAGGCTTTAGTGAAGATGAAGCACGAAAGTATCTACCTACACTTGAGAATGAGAGGCACAATATTAAACTTACCAAACCATAAGAGCAGATGGAACGGCAAGCCTCATGAAGCTAAAAAGGTCACGGAACGCCTCCTTTGAGACCCCTATCCAGGTGTTCTTACAGGTTGGAGAGACCCTGATATAGATAGCCAAGATGGACACATTGGCCAGGTAAGAGATGGCATTGGCCAAGGCAGCACCCTTATTGCCCATCCCAAGCTTGTACACCAACAACCAGCACACAAGGACATGGTTCAGCGCTGTGACACCTGAGCTCATCATCACCGGGAGAACTATGTTTTGCGTCTGCAGGAACCGGACATGGCACTGCAGAAGTCCGTAAACAAATAGAGCTGGAATCAACCACCGGATGTAGCTCCCTGCCCCCATAGCAATCTCCGGGTCCTGGCCGACGAGCAGAAGTATCTGCCCGGTGTACGACCAGATTATCGCGACCACAGCGCTCACCATAGTAAGCACAAGGACAGCCCTCTGCTTGTAGATGCCGAGAAGATGGTACTGTTTTGCCCCGAAGGCTTGCCCACAGAGTGTGTCCAAACTGCTTGCCATGCCAGCCTGAAATGATTATGAACAGATACAAGAAAAAGCATTCAAGTTGTGCTAATTCCTCAGGAGGTCCAACATACAGTATGTAAGAGATGGAATACACATAATATATACCAACAAGCTGAAGCCAGTGACACCAGCAAAGGAGGTGGCGATGGAGGCACTCGAGAGAGCGAGCTCACCGAGATGACCGACAAACATGACTGATATCATCTGGACGACGTTCTGTAGGAGGCATCCGGCGATGAGAGGCCCGGCAAGGTACAGCTGCTTCTTGATCTCAGTGACCACAAGGCTCTCTTTTGGCCCTGCTGTCTTCTCGATGTTGCTCCCAACAAGGGGCTCATCCATGTTGCTTGGTACCCTGCTTGAAACCTCTCACTTGTATTCTGAAAATGGTAGGCGAAGTGCGGGTGTATTTATCATGTTTGTGGAAGAACGTACTGATCGATCAGCTGCATCAGTATTATTATAGGACGGCAACTGAGAGTACATACATTCACTAAGGAAACTAGGAGGAAAAAGAGGCACCTTGGCTGCCAAGTTCAACACACGTGAGTTTCTAACATAATACACTATCTGACGAACAAAAGTGGACGGAGCAGTTAGCAAGACGAGCTCTATCAATCAAGACAATAATGTCATTTCCTCTATCGTCCGCACTACAGATTAAGTAAGCAAAAAAGCGTTGATATTTCCGGGTAACAAAATCGATCACGGAACCCCCATCGTTGTCACTTTGTCTGTTTGAGCTGACCACTAATGCATAGGATTAGCAGGTCTAGATTCGGCCAATCGTTTTCTAGCCTGCACATGTGTGGAGTTCCTTTTTTCTGTTTGACTGTATCTGTGTGTTTTATTCTCTGTTACTCACGTGCTTCGGCATATAATAAAAGGGAGCAATATCCCAAGATGTGGCGTCATTAGATGAATCAATTAACGAGGCCTGTTTCAGCCAATCGGAGAACTAAACAGAAATTTTGTACTAACGTGTGTTGGTTTCGATTTAAGTGAAACAAAATTTCAGACGGCCTTGTTATACACGCAAAGGAAAAGTTCGTAAGGTGTCCTTTGAAAATCAAGGCATGGCTATTCTGGCGTTTGCAAGGTAGGTGTCCTTGAAAATCAGTGGAGGTTTCTCAGGAAACAAACTGTTACCCAAAACCATGGAATGAAATTCAGGCAGACCACCAACCTCACAGATGGGCGATGCAGCAAGAAAGTCAAGAGAGCCGTACCGAGGGCGCGTCGGGGGCCAGCGCTGAAGATCGCATGGGCGGAAGAGCACTGCGGCAGTGCGGCGGCGGGTTGGTCGGCTCTTGGGGACGAAGCGCGAGAAGAAATCCTCCTCGCCCAAAGGCCCAAGATAGCGGCCACCGCGCGAGAGGAAGGCGGCTACGTGGATAATGGAGTGCTGTCGTATTGGGATGGGCCACTACGCCGACGAGCGGGCTCCAGTTTCGGCGCGAGTACTCCGGATCGGAGCAGGATTTTGTTCCATACATGCTGCACACCGCAGAATTTGAAACATTTTTCGAATATGAATATTTTTTAAAATTTGGACAAGTTTCAAATTTGAATAATTTTTTTCATTTAAACAATTTCCGAATATGACCAATTTTCAATTTTTTAAATTGAACGATTTAAAATTTGAATAATTTTCCGAATTTGAACAAAAATGAAACAAAAAAGAAAACTGAAAAACAAACAGAAGGAAAGAAAAATAGAAAACAAAAAAATGCAAAATGGGCATGGCCCAATACCTGACCAGGGGTGTGCGCCTGGTAGTGGTAGGCACCGAACGAGTCAGTGTATAGGACTGGCGGGCTCCTTACCGCGGCGGCTCAGCGGCGCGGCGCTGCCTACCTAATCTAGATGTTGCATATTTTCAAAACTAATTTTTGCAGAAATCTGCTGAGTTGAGCTCATTTCTTGATGATTACGGGCATGCATTTTGAGTGCTTCAGCTTGCTCAAAATGAAATAATGTAGTAAAAGATAAAACAAAAAAAGGAAGCCAAGTAATAAATCTCACTGTCTGGAGTTCTTCCATAGTTTAAAAAACAAACAACCAATAAGCACGTACTGGAATTACATTTTTCCAGAGATACACAACCACTAGCCAACAAGATGATGATGATGATGATGATTATTGACCGTTGTTACTATTACTATCAATTATGACGCAGGTTACAAAGGCCACACTTTATTTTCATTCCATGCTTGCTCAATTTCTTTTCTTTGGGTGATTCACCCTCTTCCATCTTTCGGTTATTTTTCTTAGGTCTACAAGCCATCCGAACATAACCTGGCACTTGTGGCTTTGGAATCTGCAAAATAGGAGACTTCTCCTCCCCCTAAACTAGTTCTAAGCAATGTTCATATATTTTCTTGAATTCTTCAATGGAGCAGCACTTGTCAATAAAATCATCAATAACTTTGCCACACTTATATGTGGCAGTAATGCCATGGCAACAAGGCAACTCTGCCATCTGAAATTATCCATATGAACATGTTATTTTCTCCAAGTTGACACTCTAACGCCTCCCTCCACGCCTCCCTCTACCTCTGACATGTTTTATCTCCACAACTCAACTGAGGCTCCCAAGAAATCGCTACAAATGTCTCACGTTTGAGGAATCTCCACAACCTAATTGGATGCTCCAAGTACACCACTAAGATCACAAAACTGTCCAGGGTCCAAATACCCAAGAGGAACAAGCTCCCGAAGAAATATACTCGCGAACTTCCACCTCCACGTATCACCTTGGAAAACTCAAACCGATGTACCACATGCAATTACAGAAAACACCACAAAGATGCTTAAATCATATACTCTTAAATTCCAACAAAGCAATTGGGGGAATAAGAGAGGGAGAAAAAAATAGAAGAACAATAAATTTCTCCACGATCTAGATCTATGGATTCCCTCACAAAGAGGGTCACTAGTAGGAAACTAGCTATAGGTGGAAGACCATTATGTGGCACACCTCTTTTGCACGCGCCACAGAAATTAATTTTTTACGCATTAGACCAGGTGCGCCACTAAAATAGTGTATTTCTGTGGTGCACCACACACACATACGCCACAGAAACAAGGTGGGCCCCACCCCGACTAGGCCCAATAATTGGTTTCGTTATTTCTGTGGTGCACATAATCACATGGACCACAGAATTTAGCCTTTATGTGGCGCATCTTGCTTGGTGCACCACAGAAATAAAACAGTTTGTGACGCACTGGACAAAATGTGTCATATAAATAACACATTTTGTGGCACACTGGGCCAAATGTGCCACAGAAATAAGACATTCTGTCCTCCACGCAACTCCACCCCCCTCTGGATCGTCTTTTTTTAGCTTTGTAAATACATAAGAAATAGATAGAAATTTTAAAAAATAAAATTCTTCGAGGTGCCCATGTATTACGTCATCTAGTTTTAATGAGAATTAACAAACATGAATTTTGACTTTTTTGCAAAATTGTATTGCAAAATCATCAAACTGGATTTCTGGTTGCATACGAACTCGAAAAAAAACACACAATATATCAAAATGACCGGGAGAAAATTCTACATCCGAATTCATCCGGGTTAACCTAGTTAGCAAATTTTTAGAATCGTCAAATTTCAAAAGAGTAAAAAGTTACGGCAAAGTCAAGATTTGTTCCTGCAAAATTTAAAAAATTAAAAAAGAAATTCTGTGGCGCACCAAGTGCACAAGCGCCACAGAATTCTAGTGCTGAAATTTGAATTTTGGTGGCGCCTCCTCGTCCTCTCCTCCACTTCTCCTCCTCACATTCTCCTCCTCACCTTCTCCTCCACTTCCACTTTCCCTTCACCTCCACTTCTCCTCCTCTCCTCCATTTCTACACTTCTCCTCCTCTCCTCCACTTCTCCTCCTCCCTCCTCTCCTCCACCCGGCGACCTCCTCTCCTCCACCCGGCGACCTCCTCCTCCTCCACTACCCACCTCCGGCCGGCCTCCTCCTCCACCCATCTCCGACCGGCCTCCTCCTCCTCCACCTCCGGCCGGCTCCTCCTCCTCTTCCTCCACCCACCTCAACCCACCCCACCCACCAACCCACCTCTAGCAAACATCAGCAAATTTTAAAAAAATATGGCGGCCCCAGATCTAGATTTGGCCGCCATTTTTTTTTGAAATTCAAAAAACAAATTCTGTGGCGCACCACCGCTGGGTGCACCATAGAAAGTTTTCTGTGGCATACCTTGCTGGTGCGCCACAGAATGTCACTTTTCTGTGGCGCATGGGTCCCGTGCGCCACATAATTCAAACTTTTGTCGGTGAATCCTGTGGCGCACCCTCATGTGCCACATAATAGTGATTTAGATGCGCCACAAATGACCATTTCCCTACTAGTGGGTATTTTGATTTGTGGGATTATAGATCTAGATCCCCTCTCTATTGTCCCTAAAATAGGTGCAAGAATCATGGAGGGATTGATAGATAGCAAGCTCACGAGAGGTAAAAAATGGTGAAGAACAAAGGGGAGAAGAGTTGTGCAAAGTAAAAAAACCATTGAGGAAGAAGACCCCCTTTTATACTCATTTTCTAAATGTTACTGTTGACTGTGTGACACAAGCGGTAGTACCGCTCCTATAATAGGTACTACCTCTGTGGTGGTAGTACTGCTCCTACAAGCGATACTACCCCTTAGCCCCCCTTAGCCTGTTGAAACTGAACTAAAAAACGATGGTTCACAACAAGAAGAGAATGGAGCGGTACTACATAGCGAGTATCAGCTATTGCAAGTAAATTTGCAATAAGCGGTACTACCAGGCTACCGGCCTAGCACCGCAGGAAATACAGAGAGCGCAAAGTGCTTACACGGTACTGGACCGGTAGTGTGACCGGTATTGCCGCTCACGAAGGTTGCAACAAAGGATAAGTAGTACTACCTCTGCCACATGCAGTACTGCCGCCCAACCTGAAAACTGCAGAAATAGCTGAACGATAACGATCATATTTTGAACATTCGGGCTCCTAGCTTCCCAAGTAATCACTAGCTCGGAACAGTCAGTCCCAATAGTGATTCCACTAGAGTTTTGAACTTGGGCGAAGACCACAACATCACGCAGTCTAGTGCTTCCAAAATGAGAGGATCTACAATCTCGGAGTATGCCTTGCACCATGCTCCTCTGAAGCCACCTGATTCATCTCTTAACATGCCTCCGCTCCAAGCCACCATCTCATTGACGCTAATGGCACCATCCACATCACGTTTAATGATATCATTGCTTGGTCCATAATAGGTGCATTTCGGCCGAGCCCCTTAGAGGCAAGATTCTTCGATGCTAGCTCAAGTTCCAGCATTGTGTCATGCGTCTTACTACCACACTAGGATCAAATCCTTGATCAGCTTGGCTCGTTCCTCTTTTGAACACCACGGTTCATAGTTAATATCTGTAGCCCAAGTGTCGGGGTGCAATTTTGGTAACTTAATCTTGATAATATACCTCGATGTTGTCCGGAACAAAACTTCATGAGAGCATTTTGCTAATGCATGGAGCTATGTTTTTGAAGTGGATATGCAGACGAACATGCGTTATATTCTCTAGCATGCCTCTGTGTGGGGGTTGAGTAGTCCGGCACAATGCCTCGCATAACCCGCCACCAAAATGCGGACACCTTTGGTACTATCTTCACGCTCCACACTCACTTCCACATATCCTCTTGGCTTCGGGAGGAATAAATAGTCGTCCTACTTTGTTCCTCTCCAATCTCCAACCTGCGAAACAAGCATATGGTAGGCTGACCATGTACATGTCAGAATTGTCATGCGCCCAAGCATCCCAGTCCCATGCTACTCTACTTTTTTCGATAAAGGGAATGTATTAATATCAAAAGATACCAATTACACATAGCCTCTGCAACAATGCAACAACACAACACCCTAATGGTAGTGCGGATGCACACAGCCAAAAAAATAGAAAAGGAAACTAAGAAACAAAAATCCCGCTAAAGCATCTCAGGTCTAGCAACATCAATACAACCACCACCAAGACAACACCTGAAATACGGACTCTCCAAAAACGATGTCTCTAAGAAGAGAACGGCGCACCAGCGCCATCATCGCCCGACCAAAGATCTAAGGTTTTCACCATGAAGATAGTCACCGCTCTCAAAACAATGCCTCCAATAAGGTCATTGCCAGGCACAACCATTTAAGGCCAGACCTTGGGTTTTCACCCTGAAAGGTAGGACTCTGAATTTCACCTGTGCTGCCGCCCCCACTTTCATACCACTGATGCGGAGCCCGAAAAACCAAGCAAGTCCCTCAACAACGTGGAGACTTGAACCTCCCTTAGCTAGTCCTCCAATCCGGCCTTCATGTTATTCCCTTCTTCTGATTGCATCATGGACCAATATGTCTCTTGATGCCAACACAGAACAGAGCTTCGTGCCACTCCTTCCAAAACCAAACGGTCGGAATAAAAACATCCGTGTGCACGACCGAATACTACCGATTCAGCAAACTCTAGGCAAAAAAAAAGCACTGTTACATTCGCCGGCGGCGCCTTCCGGAACTCAACACTCCAGCCAGATCGAGAAGGGCTCTGCTGCTAAGAGGAATTTGCATGAAACACTCTATATGCAGTTGACAGAACTTACTTTTTTGTTAACTTCTGCATATCCCGCCGATAGATATCTTCGTTGATCAGCTCGATCACCCTATCTGCCATTGCATTAGATGGCCAAACAAAAAGCCCTTGCGTACTGGAGCTCGGGATCGAGTTGTCCTTCCAAACGGAAATACTATCTTCGGTGCCTACCCTATTGATGATTCCTCTTGCCAAGTCTGAGGTGCCGTTTTGGGCATCATTGCCTCCATAAACCCTTTATTACGGCAGTAGTGTACCCTGAAAACTCGAGTATAGAGAGAATAGGAAGATGTGAGTAATCTCCAACCCGGTTTACCAAGGAGCGTGATGTTAAAAGTGGCCATGTCTCTGCAGCCCATTCTGCTTTGCCCCTTTGGAACTACGATCTTGTTCCTCGCTAGCCGGTGCATGAACTTCTTGTTGAGGAAACCACCACCATAATAGACGTCTTCTTGTTGCGGGTTCCGTTAAATAAATTAAAACATCTCATGCAATAGGTCGCTTTTGCTTGGAGAACTGATTTGATCATGGTTTCCTTGCCAGCAAAGGACATAAGCTTTTCCGCCCAGCCATGTTGTCAGAAGTAAACTCGAACAAGTCACTCGCCACGCCACCAACCGTTGTGGGGTCCAAGATACCTTTCAGTAAAGCCCTCAACATCGATATTTAACATCCGTATTGCTATGGCATGTTCATGTGTTCTGAGTGCATGTCGTGTCATACAGAAATAAAGTCACACGACTTCGGTCACATACCCGTAAACATGTGGTGTTTTTTTCCCGTGGATCAACAACACTAGACAATACCGATCATCGTGCGAGCATTCATCATATCTAGGCAACGATGATAGTGTGAGGTGGATTTTGGCCACATTTTCTTTTGTTTCAATCGTCACCTCGTTCTATGGGAGGGGTGTGTTCCCGGCAACATCGTGCTGAATGACCTTGCATTCTCACCGATCGGAGTGGATGATTCACGCGGCTCTTTTAAAATCTTTGAGCTCAGTTTTGTACGCATTTAATCTTCTGCGATATTTATGCTCGCCTATTGGTATAAAGCTGAATTTCAAATCGAAGTTACAGTTACAGATGATGACTTCAAAGAACCTTAATGCATGGTTTTGAGGTCAATTTTGTACTCCCTTCGTACATAAAAAATGATGAAGATTTATCTAAATTTGAATGTATCTATACACCAAAATGTGTGGTGAGACCAAATGTGTGGTCTGCAATGAGTTTCATAGTTTGGAATTGTCCAGGAGCGGGGGAACCTCGACAATTCACGAGTTGGTGGCACTCTCCCAATCTAGCCGTCCTAGTTTAATTTATTTTGTGTGAGATTAGACAAAATAAAAATAATGTTCGTAGTCTTAGGAGTCGTTTAGGCCTTGGAGGTTTTGCTGGAGTTAGTAGTGAAGGTATGAGTGGAGGGCTTGCTCTCTTTTGGCATGAAAATCTGTACGTCAAGGTTAAAGATCTGAATAAAAACTTTATTGATGCGGGTATCCGTTTGTCACCGGATGAGCCTTTGTGGAGACTCACTTGTGTATATGGTGAGCCTCGTGTAGAAAATCGACATCGGTTTTGGTCCCAACTGCAGGGCCTACGAGGTATGTCATACTTACCATGGCTTGTGGTAGGTGATTTTAACGAAGCCCTGTGGAAATATGAACATTTCTCCCATACGTCGAGACCTGAAAACCAGATGGCTGCGTTCCGACATACTCTACAAGTTTGTGGTTTGGTAGACCTGGGCTTTAAAGGGGTGCCATTCACTTATAACAATAAACGACAATGAAATAGTAATGTGAAAGTAAGATTAGACACGGCAGTTGCAGACTTTGCTTGGAGGAATTTATATGCAGATTATGATGTTAATCCACCATGCTCTGACCATGTGATTGTTCCAGTTAATATGAAGCAAGAACAACAACTCCCAAGACGAAGGCCAAATAGGCAATATGAGATCTTGTGGGAACGGGCAGGAGAACTTCTGGAGCTGATTGAACAAGTATGGAGCGGTGAGGAAGAGCAAAGAGACATGAAGGGTATCATGAAGAAGCTTGGTACTGTCATGACAAGACTTCAAGGATGGAACAAACGGAAATTCGGCAATATTCTCCATGAGCTGGATAAATCACTACTACTATTAAAAGACCCAGAGTGGGGTGATCCAAATGATTTACACCGTCAATATCGCATCCAACGGACAACGATTGTTCTCTAAAACACATTGTCAGCCCGGACGCTAAAGCAATCCCATAAATCAAGCAACATTCCCGCTAATCAAAGAAAATCCCATAAATCAAGCAACATTCCCGCTAATCAAAGAAAACAATCCCGCTAACCAAACAAAAACAATCCCGCTGATCAAGTTTTCATTGACTCCTCCAAACCGTCCTCTTCGTGCTCACGCGGACGGGGGAACTGCCGATACGCCGGAACTGCGACACGCCGCCGCCCTCTCACGACGCCGCCGCCCTCACGTCGCCGGCCTCCCTGTCGTCGACCACGCGAACACGCCGCCATGCTCTAAACGACCTGACGCCCTGTTGCTCCTGCCACCCGAAGCCAACTTCCCCCGCAGAGTTCCAATCAACCTGTCTCCCCTGTGTCCGCTGCCACGCCGTCCGCCGTTCCTCGCCGGACATTGCCAGGTTTCTTCCAATACACCGATACATTTTACCATCTACGTCTGGTTTTCTCCATACAGCTATGAATTGTGCAATATATACAACAACCAGATTCATTTAATCTTTGCTGTCACGAAGCTCTTAATGTTTTGTAGTGCTTCCTGAAGTCATTGTTGTCACAAGCTCTATATATTGGAGTGGTTCAAGTCATTGCTGTGAAATAGCTATTGCCTCAAAACTTGCAAAATAGTATATGTCTTCCGAGCTTACCGATTGCTTTCATGTGACTGCTCCTATTTTGCGTCCAACAGTGTATTCTGAACCTGCGACGGCGCCTCATTTCAGGACATTGCAAACATGCAAAACCAAGGTGATTAACTGTCAATGTGTTCAATGCGGTGTTGCTAAATTGAGGTGATTAAGTTGTACCATATATGCAGATCCTAAAGAGCTGAAGAGGCAACGTAATAAAGAGTATTATGCAAAGAATAAAGATGAAATTGCCAAGCGCGAGACGACAAGCACGAGAACTTAAAAAGCAGTCAACTAGCCCCGATAATGACGAGAACATGATTTGTGATACACCGATTCATTGGACAATCAGGAGTCACGCAAACATACAGAACACCTGCGGGAGGTACTAAGCGCCAGTGTCTAATGTTTAGTTCATACATCAAACATTTTGATAGCACCTGCAGTTATTTTGTCTGAAAGGTTCATTCGCAGGTCAGATGCAGGAAAAATTGATAGCACAAACAAACTTTGGGGAATCAGGTTCACTGGCCCAAATAGCTGGTAAGAACATTATTGGCGCATCACTGTGCACAATTACTCATAATTATCACTCTTAATCTACTCCATGTTTTCGCGGTCTGATGAGTGTGCCTCGGGAACAGATGTAACAACAAACCCTGGAGTGCAAACACAACAGAGTGGTCATAGCTGGTATGCTCAATTACCCGACGATAAGAAAGCGGAGTACATACGAAGGCAACATTTAGCCCGCCAGAAAAAGAAGGCCGTAACCCGCACCTGGTGTTAACTGTCTACGGTCGTCTCACACGGGGTCGGCTGCCTTACAGCGTACCCCATTGAGCAACATAACCAACACACATGCTAAAGGTACATAAACCTGATTTAGCAACAATTTCTAATAATGGGATTATTATGGCTTATTTGTTCGTTGTTCGTCTGCAGGGGTATGTACTGGGGAGATTGGATCTGCGCATTCCGCCATGACCAACAATCTTCACAGTCCATGCAACAATTCATCTATGCTTGATGATGACGAAAATGATTGGCTACATAGAAATGATACTTACATGCGAGATTTGAGATCAATCGAAGAACTGCACAATGTGTCTACATCTTCCGGATTTCATAGCGAGGAGAGCTACCTATCGAAGAGTGCTTATAATGAAAGGAAACGGCAGCGTGATTCTTCAGAAGAGACACGACAGCGGAACAGGGAACGGTACTCATTAATGCCAAGTGGACAGAGGGACTCACGATTGCACAAGAACCGTGAGTATAAAAAATCCATTCGGACAACCAGCACTCCATCTAAACACAAAGACATTGAACCTGCCACAATCTCATTCCCATGCACACCTATCATACGCCCACAACCCTCAAACAATCGCCCAACAGGTATTCTGTCAATAAAACATGGTGTACTATTGACCTGTTAATTACCATATTTTTTACTTATTCTGTGCATCTTTCAGGGGGAACAAACAGTGACGAAGACTCTGACCTTGCAGGAATTTTTGAGCCTACTGAACAAGGTGTTGTTTTCGAAGGTAAAATTGCATAATTATGGAGCATTTTCATGCAGCCTTCTTTTTAGAATAAATATGATTTAAACATGTTTTTTCATAGATAATTTGGACACTAAACAAGAGGAAGAAGCAATGCATGAGAATGATGATGATGATGAATGCAGGATTTTTAATGGTCTAGGTACCTTTCTCCCACCAACTATACCATGTTTTATTATTTAATTCAAAAATATAATTAATTCCACTACTATTTTATTCGTAATTATCATATTTTGTGTAGGCGACGTGTTCGATTCATACCAAGTCACAAGTGATGTTCCTCCGAGAAAACAGAATAATGATCCTTATGACTATGTGTACCACAATCTACCTACCAAGCATCATGTTTTGAAGGATGTAAAAGACTGCGAACATCACTACTACTATTAAAAGACCCAGAGTGGGGTGATCCAAATGATTTACACCGTCAATATCGCATCCAACGGACAACGATTGTTCTCTAAAACACATTGTCAGCCCGGACGCTAAAGCAATCCCATAAATCAAGCAACATTCCCGCTAATCAAAGAAAATCCCATAAATCAAGCAACATTCCCGCTAATCAAAGAAAACAATCCCGCTAACCAAACAAAAACAATCCCGCTGATCAAGTTTTCATTGACTCCTCCAAACCGTCCTCTTCGTGCTCACGCGGACGGGGGAACTGCCGATACGCCGGAGCTGCGACACGCCGCCGCCCTCTCACGACGCCGCCGCCCTCACGTCGCCGGCCTCCCTGTCGTCGACCACGCGAACACGCCGCCATGCTCTAAACGACCCGACGCCCTGTTGCTCCTACCACCCGAAGCCAACTTCCCCGCGAGTTCCAATCAACTCTGTCTCCCCGTGTCCGCTGCCACGCCGTCCGCCGTTCCTCGCCGGACATTGCCGGAGTTTCTTCCAATACACCGATACATTTTACCATCTACGTCTGGTTTTCTCCATACAGCTATGAATTGTGCAATATATACAACAACCAGATTCATTTAATCTTTGTCTGTCACGAAGCTCTTAATGTTTTGTAGTGCTTCCTGAAGTCATTGTTGTCACAAGCTCTATATATTGGAGTGGTTCAAGTCATTGCTGTGAAATAGCTATTGCCTCAAAACTTGCAAAATAGTATATGTCTTCCGAGCTTACCGATTGCTTTCATGTGACTGCTCCTATTTTGCGTCCAACGGTGTATTCTGAACCTGCGACGGCGCCTCATTTCAGGACATTGCAAACATGCAAAACCAAGGTGATTAACTGTCAATGTGTTCAATGCGGTGTTGCTAAATTGAGGTGATTAAGTTGTACCATATATCCAGATCCTAAAGAGCTGAAGAGGCAACGTAATAGAGAGTATTATGCAAAGAATAAAGATGAAATTGCCAAGCGCAGACGACAAGCACGAGAACTTAAAAAGCAGTCAACTAGCCACGATAATGACGAGAACATGATTTGTGATACACCGATTCATTGGACAATCAGGAGTCACGCAAACATACGGAACACTGCGGGAGGTACTAAGCGCCGAGTGTCTAATGTTTAGTTCATACATCAAACATTTTGATAGCACCTGCGAGTTATTTTGTCCGAAAGGTTCATTCGCAGGTCGGATGCGGGAAAAATTGATAGCACAAACAAACTTTGGGGAATCAGGTTCACTGGCCCAAATAGCTGGTAAGAACATTATTGGCGCATCACTCGTGCACAATTACTCATAATTATCACTCTTAATCTACTCCATGTTTTCGCGGTCCGATGAGTGTGCCTCGGGAACGGATGTAACAACAAACCCTGGAGTGCAAACACAACAGAGTGGTCATAGCTGGTATGCTCAATTACCCGACGATAAGAAAGCGGAGTACATACGAAGGCAACATTTAGCCCGCCGGAAAAAGAAGGCCGTAACCCGCAGCTGGTGTTAACTGTCTACAGTCGTCTCACACAGGGTCGGCTGCCTTACAGCGTACCCCATTGAGCAACATAACCAACACACTTGCTAAAGGTACATAAACCTGATTTAGCAACAATTTCTAATAATGGGATTATTATGGCTTATTTGTTCGTTGTTCGTCTGCAGGGGTATGTACTGGGGAGATTGGATCTGCGCATTCCGCCATGACCAACAATCTTCACAGTCCATGCAACAATTCATCTATGCTTGATGATGACGAAAATGATTGGCTACATAGAAATGATACTTACATGCGAGATTTGAGATCAATCGAAGAACTGCACAATGTGTCTACATCTTCCGGATTTCATAGCGAGGAGAGCTACCTATCGAAGAGTGCTTATAATGAAAGGAAACGGCAGCGTGATTCTTCAGAAGAGACACGACAGCGGAACAGGGAACGGTACTCATTAATGCCAAGTGGACAGAGGGACTCACGATTGCACAAGAACCGTGAGTATAAAAAATCCATTCGGACAACCAGCACTCCATCTAAACACAAAGACATTGAACCTGCCACAATCTCATTCCCATGCACACCTATCATACGCCCACAACCCTCAAACAATCGCCCAACGGTATTCTGTCAATAAAACATGGTGTACTATTGACTCGTTAATTACCATATTTTTTACTTATTCTGTGCATCTTTCAGGGGGAACAAACAGTGACGAAGACTCTGACCTTGCAGGAATTTTTGAGCCTACTGAACAAGGTGTTGTTTTCGAAGGTAAAATTGCATAATTATGGAGCATTTTCATGCAGCCTTCTTTTTAGAATAAATATGATTTAAACATGTTTTTTCATAGATAATTTGGACACTAAACAAGAGGAAGAAGCAATGCATGAGAATGATGATGATGATGAATGCAGGATTTTTAATGGTCTAGGTACCTTTCTCCCACCAACTATACCATGTTTTATTATTTAATTCAAAAATATAATTAATTCCACTACTATTTTATTCGTAATTATCATATTTTGTGTAGGCGACGTGTTCGATTCATACCAAGTCACAAGTGATGTTCCTCCGAGAAAACAGAATAATGATCCTTATGACTATGTGTACCACAATCTACCTACCAAGCATCATGTTTTGAAGGATGTAAAAGATCGCGAACATTGTGGAGCAATGAAGCTCCAATATGAGGGTCCCGCTTTTCGTTGCGTAAAAGGGAAGGTCAAGATAGCTATCCCGGAAGTTCCTCACGAGTTGCGCCGGTTGTTTACAAGTCAGGTTGATGATGATGCAAAATATTTCAGAAAACACATACGATATTTCAACACACACTTCTCCTTCACAAGCCTGGGCGTCACACTTGATAAGACAGCCAGTAATGCCGCATGAACCGGTGTCTACACATTTGTTGCGCATGGGGCATTGTATTATAAGATGGACGATCTGGTACCTGGTGGTCAAGGACCTAGACATCTCCAGCTCTACTTCTATGATACTGATGAAAGCTTAGAACATAGAGTGAAGCGGTCTCCAGATCTTGACATCAATATCATACGGAAGATCCTTAACATACTAGAAGACAACCCGTATGTGCAGACCTTTAAGAGCATTGGATCTGTTCCCAACCTAGAAGAATATAGGATATCTCTTAACACGGATATAAGACTGGACCAACGAAGGTACAACAAACCCACAGCTTCCCAAGTGGCCGCAATGTGGGTTGAAGGGAGTGACCCGCAGAACACTTTTGATAGGCAAGTTGTGGTGTATGGAAAAGGAGACCGTCCTATATTTATTAGAGCTTACTATGGTTGCTATGATCCTTTGGCGTATCCATTATTCTTCCCGAGAGGGGAGACGGGATGGAACCGTTGGATCCCATATGAGAAGCCACCTTCCGTCGCTCAACAGACCAAAGAGGGTGACACCGAGCGTGAAGACTTACAATGTCCAGATCAGAGTTCAAATGTAGATGCAGAGCAAAACACTGATGAGATCGCAGGTAATTATTACAATGCTTTAAAACGTCTACCACATTTTAATCATTGTTACTGGAGATCACTCATTAATCAGTTTTTTATACATGTTTTAGATGATGAAGAGGATCAGGATGATGATGAAAATGGATCGTCCAGAAAATTTGTTAGCGCAAGGGAGTACTACTGCTTCAAGCTACAAGTCAGGAAAAAACTTTTTAACATTATATTGTTTGGTGGACGCGGGTTTCAGCAATGGGCTGTCGACATGTACATCAAGATGGAGACTATGAGACTTGATTTCTTCTCCAAGCCTAAGAATCAGAAGCTAATTCGTGCTGATCTTTACCAGGTATCACAATGTTCTCCACTAATCATGATTTCCATGTTATATTACACATGATTGGCCCTAGACAACTATATTCACCAGAAAATGATGTTTTCTTTGATTTGTTTCTTAAGGGGGTTGTTGATGTCATTCATGCTAGTGAGACAAGTGGTTCCCAGGTTGGCAAGAGAATCGTGCTACCACGGACTTTTCCGGGAGGAGATCGAGACATGCAACGAAGATTTTTAGATGCGATGGCGATAGTCCAGCGGTTTGGGAAGCCGGATTACTTCATCACGATGACTTGTAATCCACACTGGGAGGAGATTACATCCAGACTTGAACCCGGGCAGACACCACAAGACCGTCCAGACCTTGTGGCTAGAGTATACAGGGCCAAATTACGAAGTATGAAGGATCTCTTGATCAAGAAAAAGTACTTTGGTGAGGTTGCTGCATATGTCCATGTTACCGAGTTTCAAAAGAGGGGGCTGCCACATGAGCACATGCTTTTGATCATGCGATCAGATAGCAAGCTAACAAATCCAGACGGATACGACAAGGTGATATCTGCAGAAATTCCTGACAAGGATAAGTACCCTGTTTTGCATGCTTTGGTGGTCAAACATATGCTCCACGGACCATGTGGTGCTCTCAAGAAAAATTCGCCTTGCATGATAGATGGTGAATGTCGATTTCGCTATCCTCGGCAGTTTTGTGATGCTACGCAGCAAGGAAAGGACTCATATCCTATCTATAGGAGGAGGGATGATGGTCGAAAAGTGAAGGTCGGAGGAGCAGAAGCTGGATAATAGGTGGGTTGTCCCATACAACCCTGGTTTACTTATGCGGTATAATTGTCACATCAATGTTGAAGCTTGCTCTAGCATCAAGGCAGTGAAATATCTATTCAAGTACATCTATAAAGGACATGACCGTGCATCATTCTCCGTCGATCCAGCAGTAGATAATGATGACGGAGTAATCAATGAGATTAAACAATACAGGGATGCTAGGTTCGTGGGGCCACAGGAGTCTATCCACATGATTTGTGCTTTTCCAATGTTCGGTGTCTCTCCCGCTGTTCTCCAACTTCAACTTCATTTGGAGAATATGCAGACAGTCACATTCAAGGAGGGTGATGATCTAGAGGATGTCATCAATCGAGATTCTTCTTCCATGCTCATTGAATATTTTAAGATGAACAAGGTTGATCCTTATGCGAGGAACTTCTTGTATAAAGAGTTCCCAGAATTCTATCGTTGGATTAAGGGTAAGAAAAAGTGGCAGAGAAGAAAATTAAAGGGGCGGGGGCAGGTTGGGAGAATTGTGTACGCCCATCCTGCTGAAGGTGAAAGGTACTTCCTCAGAGTGCTTCTAAATCATGTTAGAGGTGCAACATCATATGAAAATTTGAAGACTGTGAATGGCAAGCAATGCGCCAATTTCAGAGAATCATGTGAAAAAAGAGGTTTGATAGAGACTGACAAGACCCTTGATGACTGCTTGATCGAGTCCGCTACTTTCCAAATGCCATATGCTCTAAGAAGGCTTTTTGCAACTATTTTGGTGTTTTGCGAGGTGACCAACATCCGATCATTGTGGGACAAACACCACGAGGCAATGTCTGAGGACTACCGCCGTAGCCAGCCCAACCAAGCCGTAGTAGAGCGAGATGGTCCTTAGAGACATTAGAGATCTGGTGCATTCGATGGGGAAAGATATTGGAAGTTACGGCCTACCGGATTTGGATCCAACCGATGATGGGTGTTCCGGTGGTCACTCGAGAGAGGTTCAAGAGGAGTTGTCCATTATTCCGGACAAAAAAGACATAAATTTGTTTACATCTCTTAACACCGAGCAACGTGCTGGTTTTGATGAAATCCTCTCTCACGTCATCGACAAGAGGAGCCAAATATTCTTTGTCGATGGTCCGGGTGGAACGGGAAAGACGTATCTGTACAAGGCACTCCTTGCCAAGGTTCGTTCCATGGGACAAATAGCTGTTGCAACAGCGACATCTGGTATAGCTGCATCCATCATGCCTGGTGGACGCACTTCACACTCCAGGTTCAAAATTCCAATTAGACTCACAGATAGCAGCATGTGCAATTTCACCAAACAGAGTGGTACCGCGGAGCTGCTTCGCATGGCATCTTTGATAATATGGGATGAAGTTGCCATGACAAAGCGTCAAACAGTTGAGACACTTGATAGATCGCTACAAGACATCATGGGATGTGCTTTACCTTTTGGTGGGAAAGTCGTGGTGTTTGGAGGAGATTTTAGGCAGGTCCTTCCAGTGGTGACGCGTGGGACAAGAGCGCAGATCACTGACGCTACCCTACGGAGATCTTACATATGGGATAAGATTAGAAAGATACGCCTCACGCGTAATATGAGGGCGCAAACTGACCGGTGGTTCTCCGGTTACCTTCTCGGAATTGGCGATGGAACGGAGGAAACGATCGGTGACGATTACGTGCGTCTTCCGGATGACATTGTTATTCCTTACACTCCTACTGAAGAACCTGTGAACAAGCTTATTGAAGATGTCTTCCCATCGCTTCATGAGAACGCCGCATCTGGCTCCTACATGAGCTCACGTGCCATCCTTTCAACCAAAAATGAACATGTGGACAATCTAAATACAAAGATGATTGAAAGGTTTCCTGGCCAAGAAAAGGTATATTTTAGCTTTGACTCTGTCGAGGATGATGCACGCAATAACTACCCAATTGACTATTTAAACTCCATCACTCCAAATGGTCTGCCCCCGCATCTTCTGAAACTCAAAGTCAATTGTCCTGTCATTCTTCTCCGAAATCTCGATCCTCACAACGGGTTGTGCAATGGAACACGATTGATGATTAGAGCATTTCAAGATAATGCAATTGACGCAGAGATTGTTGGTGGACAACATGCTGGAGATAGAGTGTTCATTCCGAGGATCCCTTTGTCGCCCTCTGAGGACATTTCACTTCCTTTCAAATTCAAGAGGAAACAGTTCCCCATACGGTTGAGTTTTGCTATGACCATCAACAAAGCCCAGGGGCAAACCATTCCAACTGTTGGTATTTACCTCCCTGAGCCTGTATTCTCGCATGGACAACTTTATGTTGCATTATCGAGGGGTGTGTCAAGGCAGACCACTCGGATTTTGGTCAAGCCAAATAATGATATAGATCCCACTGGAAAAAGCACGAAGAACATTGTGTACATGGATGTATTGGAGGGATGAAACAGAGGTTTGTTCTTCCTTATGTATGGTCATTTATTTTTAGTGTTTAATGCTCCTACTGCATCTATTGCTCTTCTCATTTTCATATTGCTCATTTCCCTTTTTCTGATATAAGTATGTTTGTGTTTTGCAGCACATTTGCTGCCAGGTTATGAAATACGATCTGGCCGACATATATCGTGATGATATGTACAGTTCTATACAGCTTGAGAATGGGGCTTATACTTGGCTTGATGATTTCCTTTTTTATCTCATAGTTCTTGTGGTCCGTTGCTCTGCACAAGTACCTTTTCCAGGTTTCAGAGAAAGGTGAATTGCCGAGATTACCAAGTTGCTCATGATATCGCTAAGATAGGCTGTAGTCTGTCAAGTATGGGTGTGATGCTTAATTCAGTACTGACCGTTTAAGCAAGATTGTAAGAACTTGGTTTCTGTGAATTAATAAGATCACTCTTTCAAAAAGAAAAGATAAATCTTATCTTCGTATGTAAAGGTTTATTTGCTGTTAAATTCTCAACTTTGTCACTTTTCATGTCTTCTAGGAAACTATATTTTGTTTCCATTGAAAATATGTGTTCATTCCATTAACTCGATATGCAGCAAATGCACCAGTCCTTGCACTTGCCTCGCGCACCACATCGCCGGTTTCTAGGTTTTAGACGCTGCAGCCACCTCTTCGTCAACCCTGCCGGATAACGCTGCAGCTTGGTACAGTCAACTCCCAGGTTTGCTATCACTTGGTTTGACATGCAAAGAATTAATAGGTAGTCCGAATTGATTGATGGAATTATGTCTTTTCAAGGCGTTAGAAATTATTAGATCTATATAGCAATGGTCTGGTGGGTTTTTCGGCTGCTGGAAAATTTAAATTGTTATGAAAACGATATAACCAAAATGAAGCAATGTATCCATGTCGGCCCTATGAAACACGGTGCAAACTTATATATGCCATGAAGAATATTCTATCATGTAATAATTCGAAGATTTTTTTTTCTTCCAATATGTGAAAATATTCGCACATAAAAAGGTATATGTCTTTCCTAATTGATATGCCTACCCAAGGGAGAGTGAGGCTATGACTTGATAATAATATGCTAAAGCCTAAATGATTGCAGGTGTACCAGATGAATACATACAGTACCAACAATAAAAGATACTAAGAGCAGACATTGTTATAGCAAGAATTACGAGACAACTACATATGTACATGTTAAAATAGTTTCCAAGTGGAGAATCATCTATATTTACCTGAAACAACACATTGCAGGTCATCCAAAGCAAATGCCATGCCCAGAATTGGTATCATACTGGAAATGCATTCCAGGACTTCCACTAGATTTCATGAATTCAGCAATACCATACACCTATTAAATAGTTGAAATGCAGGAAACGAGTTAAGCATTGCAGACTTTTTTTTTCATACTCTGATACTTCAGTATTAAGTAAATGGCGAAGTTACCTAAGTGGGGCATTAAAAAAATAGCACCATGGAAGAATGATCCCTGCAAAAAATAGCAATTACCAAAGATCAGTTTAGTGGTTGTTGCGAGGACCTGGAATGACCACAAAACACTACATAGCGAGCACAATCAGTAGTACCAATTACATATATTAGCCAATACTATTTCACCGAGATGGCAAAACATCCATGTGAAAGCTTACAGTGCATGACACCAACCTATTTACAATTGGGAGAAGGCATATGAACTGCACAGACTGAAGTATGGTGTTATCGAATAATACTGGGGATTTAGTGTGGAGGTGAGAGGGAACTGACGAACCTAGGATGGGGGCGACCTTTCGGGCAGGCTTCTCCGGCAGAGATTAATGGAGGTGAGGTGGGAAGGCACGTCGACCATCCACTCTGGGAGGCTCGCGACACGGCCAAACCGCGGGAGCAGAGCTTCCTCGCCGGCGTCCCGAGGCGCTTGCGTCGATACACCAGCTTGTCCCACGGGAGGAGGATGAAGCGTTGTGGATCCCTCCAGCACGCACTATCGCCATGGCCGCTGATCCAGTGGACAGAAGATCCGCGCCTCCACCTCCGTCGGCGTTCTGAAATGGCGCAAGCGGCGGGAGGCATCACGCGAGCCAGGTCTCGCGGGGGCGGCGGGGAAGGGGGGAGGCTGGAGTGGCGACGGTCCTCGCGCCAGCTCCGGGGAGGCAGCGGCCCTCTTGCCAGCTGCTGGAGGCAGGGAGCGGAGGCTCAAGCTCCGTCGGCGGAAGCCAGAGGAGGGGAATAGGGGATGCTAGAAGCGACTGGGAGAGAAGGGGAGGAAAGTGAGAGCGTGGCAGCGAATGCGTCCGATTCAAGAACATTTACGTCTTCTTTATTTTCTTCTACACTTGTACTGACCTATTCCATAATTTTATATGGCCAATCGAGTATCTCTTCTGTTTCAGTTCTGAAAAAAGGCGTTTGCTTTTGAATTATAACTAGGAGTTTTAAAATCCTATTTGCTTTTGAATTATAACTAAAACTATTAATATTATTTTGAAGATTTCACTTGATTATACACTAAATTAATCGTCAAAATTATGTAGGCACATAGATTATGATGTGATTTGTAAACTTTATGTGAGATGTTTTGTTTAACATTACTAAACATGTATTTGGCTCGATGATATCATGATATTGTTTTACGTCATGGTTGATGGTGTTCCTTCATTGGAGTAAAGAACTTTTTTGCCATTAATTTTTTTTTCTAAATTATTTATGTGTTATTGTATTTTCAAAAAATCTCTTTCATATATCTTATTCTTCATTTTATCCTCCGTTTTGCGCTTAATGAATTTTACACCATGTCGTATGTGTACGAAATGGTGGTTACACCATTGGGCCATGCACCTATTTAAGTGGCTCAATGAACAAAACTAAAAAAAGATTAATTCAACAATTAGACACGTGAGAGCCGAGAGATGTGTGCGTGAAAGAATTTTTAGTTCAGACTTCAAGCTTTTTTTTCTTAGAACTAATTTTAATATTTTTAAATTTGTCGGTTACCTAAATATTTCATAAGTACATTGTCATAAACATATGTGAAGGTTTTGTTATATTTTAAAGTTGTAAGTTTTATAATCATACTAAATTTAATTTATGTCTTATATTACACGTGGCACGTGCACTTTTACTAGTACAGGAAAAAGCTAGAAGCTTTGTTGCTACAGGATGGTGATAGAAACGAGATAAGAAGAGTGTCAGACTACATTGATGAATTACTTTACAGAGAAGAGATGTTGTGGCTTCAAAGGTCTCTGATACATCTCCCACGTTTCTATAATTTCTGATGTTCCATGCTAGTTTTATGACAATACCTACATGTTTTGCTCACACTTTATAATGTTTTTATGCATTTTCCGGGACTAACCTATTAACAAGATGCCGAGGTGTCAGTTCCTGTTTTCTGCTGTTTTTGGTTCCAGGAAAGCTGTTCGGGCAATATTCTCGGAATTCGACGAAACAAAAGCCAAACCTCCTATTTTTCCGAGGGACACACGGAGCCAGAAGGGCAAGCCAGGGGGAGGCCCACGGCCTCCAGACCATAGGGCGGCGCGGCCAAGGAGGGGGGCGCGCCGCCATATGGGGTGGGCCCCCCGGGCACCCCCTCGCGCCGCCCTTTCGCCTATATATTCCTCGCGACGCGAAAACCCTATATAAAATAGATCATATTCCAGAAAGACTCCAGGGGCGCCGCCGCCATCACGAAACCAAGTTTCGGGGGACAGAATCTCTGTTCCGGCACGCTGCCGGGACGGGGAAGTGCCCCCGGAAGCCTTCTCCATCGACGCCACCGCCTCCATCATGCTCCGTGAGTAGTTCCCCCATGGACTACGGGTTCTAGCAGTAGCTAGTTGGTACTCTCTCTCCCATGTACTTCAATACAATGATCTCATGAGCTGCCTTACATGATTGAGATTCATCTGATGTAATCGGTGTTGTGTTTGTTGGGATCCGATGAAGTGTTACATTATGATCAGTCTATCTATAAAGTTTGTGAAGTTATTGTTGATGCAACCTTGTTGTGTTTAATGGTTGTCACTAGTGCACGAGTGGCATGATCTTAGATTTGAGCTCTATAATTATTGCTTAGATTGTATCTACAAGTTGTTTGCACGTGTCTATGTCCGGAACCCGAGGCCCCAGAGTGACAGCAACTGGGATAACTGGAGGGGAAGGCTTAGATATGAGGATCACATGTTTCCACCAAGTGTTAATGCTTTGCTCTGGTGCTCTATTAAAAGGAGTACCTTAATTACCAGTAGATTCCTGTCGTTGCCTAATCGACGGTACCTCGGAGGAGGGATCCTCACGAGGGGGAGAAGAAGTAGGGGCCATAGGGCGGAGTGCACACGGGACGGTGGTACGCGATTTACCCAGCTTCGGAACACCTGCACGATGACAGGGGCCTCTCGCTGCTTGTCCGGAATTATCCGGGCGCTTTCGCGATGTTACAATGAGTTGTGATTGTGCCTCTAGGGCTCCCGGGATCCGGCTTATAAAGGCGCACGGATCTAGGGTTTACATGGAGAGTCCTAGCCGGATTACAGATAGCCTAACTACGGTACAATATCTTGCCGTGCACGTCACGGATCCGCCTTCCATATACGTCGTACTGGATCCGGGTTCCTCATGGGCCTCCG
>NC_061514.1:163748411-163767543 GCF_022539505.1 Lolium rigidum
CCACTTAACCTTATTATAGGCTTTTTCAAAGTCAATCTTTAAAATCACTCCATTCAACTTATTTCCATGCAATTATGAGCAATTTCATGGAGAACTACAACCCCATCGAGGATGTTTCGTCCTTGCATAAAAGCAGTTTGTGAAGGTCTAATCACATGATCAGTCACCGTATTGAGCCAGATCGTGGCCACCTTAGTGAATATTTTAAAGCTGAAGTTAAGAAGACAAATAGGACGGTATTGTTGGATCCTTTCTGCTTTATTAACTTTCGGCAATAAGATAATTTCACCAAAGTTGAACCTAAACAGCTCCAACTCATTCAAAGCATGAAGATCCGCGAAAAGAGCCATCGGGTCAAACTTGATGACATCCCAGAAATTCTGATAAAATTCAGCTGAAAAGCCATCAGGAACAGGGCTTTATTGTGCTCCATTTGGAAAACAGCTTTTCTTACTTCCTCCTCAGTGTAAGGAGAAGTGAGAAAATTATTCTCCGCTTGAGAGACATGAGGAATATCATCCGTTCTAGTCTCACCAAACGAAAAATTTCCTTCCTCAGGAGCACCAAAATGTCCCTTATAATAGCTCGTAATATACGAATTTAGCTGTTCATGACCCTCGATCGTACCCTCATTCTGCATAAGAGTGCGAATGAGTTTCTTCCTATGTCTGCCATTGGCAAGACAATGGAAGTACCTCGTATTCGAATCTTCCTCTAGAATAAATCAGGTCTTAGATCGTTGGTACCATTTCGGCTCCTGTTCACGCAGAAGTTTTGCAATTTCCGTATCCGATTGGCTTTTTTGCTCAATCTCTTGTGTAGAAAGAGGCCGAACTTCTGTTTTAGCTTCGAGGTCATCTATAATAGATGAGAGTCGTTGCTTTTCTTTTTTAATAATCTCATTTGTGTGTCGTGCCCAGCTAGAGAGGTGTTTGCGTACATCACACATTTTGTTATTCCACCTCTGTATCAGAGATAAACCTACAACCGGTCTTTCCAATATCCTTTTAACTAAAAAACCTTCCCGATTCAACCAACCGAGTTCAAACTTAAATCGGTGGTTAGATGGAGATCTAGGTAAACCAGTGGATAATAAGATGGGAGCATGATCCAAAAAACCAACAGTACGTTCTAGCGCGCGCACCGTCACCAATGGGAATTTCAATTCCCAATCGGTATCCATGAGTACGCGATCTAGTTTTTCATATGTTGGTTCCGGAAGATTATTAGCCCATGTAAATTATCTGTCAATCATTAACACCTCCCTCAAATCCAAGCTGTCAATGACCGCATTGAATAAGAAGGGCCAGTGATTGTCAAAACCGCCCCTACTCTTCTCGCATGGAAATCTCAACAGATTAAAATCCCCCCTATGAGGATAGGATGAGGATTTTCCTTTGCTAGATTCACATATTCTCGAAGAAATGCGTCCTTGGAAGCTTCCTTAGCAGCACCATACACGTCGACTAGACTCCAAATGAAATTGTCAGCTCGATTACAGATGTGGAATTTGATATAAAATCCCCCACCGAATGTGCTAACACATCCATTGAGTCTGTTCTGACACCGAGTAAGATACCACCAGATCTTCCACGGGGCGGACAGGAAATCCAAGTAAAGGCAATACCACCGGATATACGGTTAAGAAGACTTTGTGAGAAATCCCGTCTCCCCATCTCAGAAATAGCCAAAAAATCCAAATTATGATCCCTAATGCAATCGGCAAAATGTAAGTGTTTAGCCAAGTCACGAAGTCCTCTGCTATTCACAAACATGCCATTCATTGGAAAACAATGGGAGATTTGGAAATTTTTGACCGTTTCCGCGGTTTCTTATTGGAGGAGGATTTGGACTTAGGACAAGATGCCTTTAGCTCATATAAAGAATAAAGATCATCCTCATCCAAACCCACCTCCAACACTTCACCAACTAGATGAGAAATAAGCTCACCATCTGATGTGGCAATCGCTTCCTCCTCATCTAAATAGGTGGAATCCAACACGGTCGAAGCATTTGGAATAACCGTAAGACGATCAAATTCCTTATGCTTCAAAACTCTAGTTGAAACAGATATCTCTTTTTCATTACTGCCTAGACTAACACCTAAACTATTAAGCTTAGAAGAAATAACAGGCGATGAAAAAGAAAGAAATTTTTTCGATTTATAAGAAGACTAGTACAAGTGCCCGTGCGTTGCTACGGGTTATTAAATTTTATTTTTCAATGCATATATCAACTTATACATCTGAAAATTCAAAAGTGTGATAGTAGATTTGAATATTATTAATCTAGCATTTTTAAAAAATTAACTTTTTTCAGTTTTGAACAATCTTCAAATTTGAATAGCCTTTTTATCGCTGGCGGCACGCTCCCGCTCTTCTCTGTTGGTTGCGTCAAACCGGTGACCCGGCGCTTGCCGCTAACGGAGGAGGAGTGCCATTCGATGGCATACTGCGACGTGATCCTCCTCTCGCCGGTCCCAACGGTGAATTGGAGCGAGTTACGAGTACATGCAATCTATGATCCACAAAACACAACATCAGTTGAAATGTGAGGGATCCATGTTGTTTTCATCATTCTCGAAGTCTCGGCTTCTTACACCCTCATCACTCATTTCCGCGATGACTAAAATAATAGCTTTTGACTTAAAATGTGCCACATGAAAAATAATAACCAGAGTTGGCTTTTCCAATAATAATGGGAAATATTGTAATTATCAGTATATCAAACGAAATACCTTAGAATTATCAGATAAAATATATCCCGACATGTATTTCATAAAATTTAACCTCCACAAACCAAAGGATACTTAACTCATTACGATAATCTGAATGATGCACTTTTTAAGAAAATTATGATTTTCAGAAAAATCAAATAAAACCAATTATCAAATAGATATCATAAGATTTATTTTTAAAACAAGAAGGATGCTTAAAATATTTTTATAGTCCTAATGCTAGCTGGACCAAAACAAGTCTAACATTTAGTTCTTCCGAATTGAAACAGGAGAAATCTTTCTCTTGATCTATTTCGAAAGCCTCGAAATTGTGTTAATCGGGACACTATTTAAGATGAAAATTATGCATACTCTTTTTGATGAAAATCATGCTCGGTTGGACAAAAACGCCCATGTCACAAAGTGGACAAATCCCAGTCTCTCTTGCCTCATCCACAAGCCGCCCTCCCCACTACCTCTGTTGCCGGTGCCAAGGGATGCTCACTCCCGTGCCTCCCCTCCGCCGGCGAGATGACTTCCTCCTCCTCTGCGCCCCTGCCTCTACAGACAGTTCTGCCCCTTCCATGCCTCCTCACCGCTGCTGCGACGACCAGCCCCCTCCCCTGCCTCCCGGTCGCTGCCCTTGCTCCGGCGGCACTCCCCGCTCTCCGCTTCGCCCTCGTCGTAGATCCCGGTCACCAGAGAGCCTAAGGAGAGCAAGCATCGCTCAAGATCTGTATGCTCTTGGCAGTCCAAGCGACACTGAGCTAGGCGCCGACGGAGGTCATCCACATCTTCGTTCTCGTGTTGCTCCTTGAAGAGGTATGTTAATCTCATCCTCGCGGCCAAGCTAGAATTGCTTTGTTCGATGTTGGTTGAAATACTAAATTTTCATCCGATCTTTAGCACTACCACTGCATCCTAACACATTCCTCGATATATATATTTGTGGATTGCTACCAGCAATAGAAGGTTGGATAAAGTTTAATTAAGGGATTCTTCTTTCCTGGGCGAAGCATCATTAGCATTTCGTGACCATGTAATTGATTGAAATTGGAGTGCATATCTGGTTGTTTACAACAACAGTATATAAGACAGTAGCAGAGATTTCTTATGCTACCCAAGGTAGTTAATATTTCTAATGTTGTCACACTATATTCTGTTCGAGTGTTTGATATGAGTTTTTTTATCATTGCTTTGATAGTTAAGGTAACAGAGATATGTATCATTTATTTCAGGGAGAGATGGTGCTTTAGTTTGCTAATTTGTTCCACAGCAGCAGCGTCCCATGGCAGCGCGGTCGGCAGCGATGTCGAGGAGAGGATCGTTAAAATGACGCTTGTAAGTTGCCGCTTCGAGCTTACCAGGGAACTTTATTATTACTGATTTGCTTGTGTTCTTGGGTTTTTGTATGTATTGGGCATGGTTTTACAGCAGTTCGAGCTGTCATTTGGTGGAACATGTTAGGCAATATTTGGCATATAATTTCCAATCTGCCCCATATTGTAGGTGTCTAGGATTAGGATGTTGATCTCTGGGTAATTGTCGGCAGGAAGTTACTTGCATAGTTCTAGAAAGCTCATAAGTACTGCTGATGTGGAGCTTCCATTTCATTGGTAAATGTGGCCTCTCTTAGCTGTCTGGTATCCTTTCATGGTCAACAAGTAATTGTCCATCTCCTAAACCCTGCTAGATCTCTTTTTTGCTACTGATCCACCCATGCTGGAAGAGACTGATATTGTCCAACTAAAGTCTACAACCCCGTGAAGTTTGTTTGGGAGGGAAACCTCTAATCTATAAATACTGGAGAAGCCAGCCAGTAGCCACGTTATATGCATTTTCTCATTGATCTGGTACCTTATATAGAAGAAAGGCATTGGGTATGCGGAGGGGATCCAATAGTTCATCAGTATGTAGTAAATAAATAGGTTAGTAAGAATTATCTCTGCTCATCGCATTTCTTAGAGCAATGTTATTATATTTTAGAAGGTCTCTTTGATGCAGAAACAGTAGATTCATTTTTTTTTTTGATTACATATGCTGAAAATATAGGAGGTTCTTTTGAATGCAAGATCTTCAAAAATGTGATGGAGAACTCTATTGGACATTTGCTGTTTGCATCAATATATTCTTTTGAATGCAAGGTCTCTTTGTTGTTTGCATTGCCTTCCTGGTCGAAGTACTTTTCCATGATTTAGAACTCTATTGGACCCTAGTTGTTAATTTTAAACACTTAGTACAGCCTTGTAGAGCTGCAAACAGCAAAAATGAATGACAATTACCCAAGATCAGATCAAAAGTGCATGTGCTGAAATAATATGGTTCTCATAAACTTGTGACTTGCAAGTTGCACCATATTTAAAATTTCTACTGCCTTTCTATGGACGATCATCTTGAAGAAGCTCTTGTTAGTAGTCATTTTAGAATACAAAAATATATACATGGTTAGAAAAAAAGGCATGTAACCTTCTTCCCTTTCCTGCTATTATGGACAGATACTATTAACCAGAAAACTCCATACATTTCTGAACAACACAGCTTTTGAATAACGTTTCTAACCCTGGCCCCAAAATAGAGAAATTAAAAAGCATTGTACTTGGCTACAATTTCTTCCTACATGTTAATTGTATCCCTTTTCTTCTTTTCCTTTCTAGCTGCACTATAGATTAGTATCCCTGAATATAGTTGTCAGGGAACATGTGAGCTTCTAAACTATTTTGTCAGGGAACATGTGAGCTTCTAAAAAAATTCATGTGCGTTGCCACGGGTCCTCACACTAAGATGAGAGATTCAGCCAAACATGAATATTTTCAAGTTTTCGGTACCAGCTTGTGAAGATAGCCGAAGAGCCTCACTCTATTTTTAGCATGGTAGAAATGACAAATAACAATCACACATGCTTTATGTTTATCACCAGCGACCAAAACTGTTTATTATATACCATGCATTATAAATATTGAAAATGAAAAAAACTTCCTGAAAATGTCCTTTGTTGTGCATAAAATACAAAAAAGAAGTGTATAGTCACTGATGAATAGCAAATTGTCCCATGCTTTATTACAGAGTGGGGATATTGTAAGAAGGCGTTTATATCCAGCATCGACATCCCTCCTCTTTCATGCAAATTGTACCATGATTTATTGCAGAGTGGGGATATTGTAAGAAGGCGTTTGTATCCATCATCGACATCCGTCCTCTTTCTCGAAAACATCCGTCCTCTTTCATGCTTATATTATATATAGTTTGGTCTGAACAAAACCTGCAATGAACAAAAATATGGTTAGCATCAAAAGTAGTTATGTAGATAGAACAACATAGATGCAAATAAACTATGGAATTTGGACTCTAAGACGATCACCACAATGGAGCTGATTACTATATATATAATTACAAGTGCGTAGTATCTGACCTACGATGTAAAGATCTCCTTCCAGACGATGTTCTTCGTGTAGGTATTGACAGGACGCCGCTTCTTTTTGCTTTCAGCAGAGGTTTTTTCTTTGTTATGAGCATCTGGGATGACAAGAATCTTAACGTTCTTTCTAGCAGTAGATCTAGATAGCGCGACATATAACTGCCCATGAGAGAACACCGACTCGGGCAAGTAAATACCGGCATTAGGTATAGTTTGCCCCTGTGCCTTATTAACCGTCATGGCGAAGCTGAGCCTAACAGGAAACTGTTTCCTCTTGAAGTGAAAAGGGAACATCTCATCATCGGAGGGGCAAAGTGGGATTCTTGGCAGGAATCGCCCCTCCATGATGAGCAAGAAGTGGGCATGTGGAAGGCCCCTCTTTTGGAACTCAACCACGTACACTTTCACTTTGCCAAGGATGTCCTTCTGAAGCAACTTGTCCTTGAGTTCCTCTAGTTTCGCCCTAAAGACACGGACAACAAGGTCTGGGCGATCTTGAGGTGCCTGTCCAGGGTAGAACTCACGCTTGATCTCATCCCAGTTAGGATTGCATGTCATCGTGAGAAAAATATCCGGCTTGCCGTACTTGCGCACCAAAGCCATCGCATCCATGTAGCGACGCATGTTGTCACATTTGAAGTTTGAACACATAGTTCCTAGATTATGAAGGATAAGAGAGCAATGCATATATTCAGAAAGGGCCTTCCTGTTTTATAACATAGGTGAATCCTTTCTTTCATATAGATTCCCATTTTTTACTTGGACATTACATAAGTGTTCAACAACAGATACATAGACATGATAACATAATGTAATGGAGAGTCCATGTACAGAAAAGAAATGCAATTCTGAATTCTGAAACAAAGTTGAACTATGTTTATGTAGAACCACATTCAATTGTATTTTTTCCTCGCTTGGTTTGATCTCGTACTCTCTTGTTAGATGTTATTACAAGATAAATTTGTATGCTACTTGCAAAGTGATGTTCATAAGGTACACATCATTTAAGGCGATGTTCACTACAGTATTCTATATACGATTTATCACAGATGCTTCAATCGAATTTTCACTATTAGGGGCACGTCATATTATTTTCAATATTAAATGTAGCTCGACTTTTTTTTTCATGGATAGGACGGAGCGATGTACGAGAATGCTTATTTTAACTGTTCCAGCAAGTATTTTTCTACTTAATGTAATTAGCTAACTAACTATACATTTCTTTTCTGTCACAGAATAAATACTATTCCACTCCGGCTCGCATCGGTGCACAGACATAGGCATTTTTTCTCTCTCCTTTCAAAGCTTGATAAAAGAAATCGTCTCATTTGAATTGTATCTAGACACGGAACAAATTCAAAACAAATTTGATGAGACAAAAGGGGTACTTGACTACCAAAGGCTAATTATCAATTGACTAATTTATGAGCCGATGCTACGCAGCTAACCTATATATACACTACCTTAGATTTGGCTAAATATTTCCTTCATTCATCCTTTTTGAAAGTAGCTACATGCATGGTGCATGGCCATAGGCCCATAGCTAGCCTGCAGTGTTATAGGCCAGACTAATCGCTTGATAAACATACAAGCAGATTAGTGACCAGAACCGGATGGTGAAGCAGATTAGTGACAAGCAGATTAGTAGACCCACGTCCATGGACGATGCATGTTGCAGGGTACATGGTGGATTAGCTATTTAGATCAGTTTGATCAGCTCGGCCAGCGGTTCACTAACTGTGTTATCATCAAGTATTAGTGAACATCTGAAACTATATGATATGACAGATTGGTATTTGTTCAAACCATGATTACTGCATATTCTCGCATGATGGGGAAGTTGTTCAAACAAAATGCTGGTGATCTGCATGAGAGTAAAATAGATACAATTTGATACCTTTTTCTGTTGATCCGCTGTTTCTCTGATGGGGATTCTTCAAACAGCAAGTTTCCTCAACAATTTGAAAACTGCATACAACCTAGAGGTGTGTTTATGTACCTTTACTCTCCCTGATGATCACGGGAGTTATCTGGCATAACAATGGTTCAAGGTACTATGTATATACCGATATTGTTGATCCGCAATGATGAAGATCCCTGAAATGGCTGGGCGGTTTCCTTCCCTGTAGCCCTGACATAATGGGTGTAATTTTCCTTTCATGTAGCCTGAATTATAATGCTTCGATTTGATTGACGGATATACCTGAAATGGCTGGGTGGTTTCCTTCCCTGTAGCCCTGACATAATGGTGTAATTTTCCTTTCATGTAGCCTGAATTATAATGCTGCGATTTGGTTGATGGATATACCTGGAATGGCTGGCCGGTTTCCTTCCATTTAGCCCTGACATAATGATGTTTCCTGGAATGCGCTGGACTTTCCTGGAGTTTCGTGTAATGATGGCTGGGCGGTGATTGATTCCTTTCCTGGAGTCTCGGGCGTGGGAGGGCGAATTGATGATATTTGCCGTGCTGAATTTATTTGAGCCAAGGTGGGAGGGCAAAATAGTCAAGGAATCATGTCACTATAATGCGTGCAAACATTTACATGAAGAAAAAAAATAACCACAAATTATATTCTAAAAATATTAATGTTCTAAATCTAATAAAAAATATTTTAAGAAAAGGTATAATTTAACCCTGAAGTAGAATAATTATACTCAAGTATTAATGTTCGAACCAAGAACATCATACTCAAGTAGAATAATCACCCTGTGCCCTTGCCATAGTACTAATTTAGAAGAAGCCAGGTATAAACATTATGGAAATATATCATTTATCAAAAAAGATCCATTGATAATCGGTTCTCTTTCATAGTTATATGCTAAAGAAATTCAAGTAACGAAAAATCTTCAAATATCCACAACCAATTTTTTTCATTCGCCTCTGTTATTGGCTTTAAAGGATGCTTGTTGGTGACCTTGAGATTTTTCTAGTAGTTACTTTAATGATTCAGATGACTGTCAAATCATAATCATAGAGTAAATAGACGATGAATATGAAGATACAGATAAAACATAATCAGCTCTAGAGTAGAAAAACAACCAAGTTAACATTACCTTCCACCGGCTCCTCTGCCCTGTAGTTTATGTGTGGTTGTCCCAGCTCGGTCTAAAAAGAGGAATACAATTTGATAAATACTCACAATGAAAAAATTCCTCCAAAGCCGCGGCCTTATCCATCTAAAAAGAGGAATACAATTTGATAAAACATAATCAGCTCGTCCCCCTGTGACGAAACGTCTGACCGGAGGAAACAGAGGAAGTTCTTCCTTTTTAGATGGTAGAGAAATCAGTCGAAGTAGCAGCCTTCCCCACCACCGCCGAAACACCTGCATATGATCTTTGGTTTCTTCATGTCTTCTTCTAATTTTGTAAAATCTAAACCATCTTATATTGTCCTCCGTACATTTCTTCCCATCACATTGTCTGTAGTTTTTTTTTTATTACTCCGCTCTACATTGTTGTATCTTTATCGCCCGCATGACCATGTGGTGGCTAGATTACTAAGCTAGCATGCACCACGAAAGGTCTGTCTTCTACTCCGCCTTGTTGCTTACATTTTTGCGCGATTCAACTAAAGCCCCGTTGTAATGACTTAAAGATAGGACAACATCAGTAATCAAAACTGCATTTTTTTTTTATCTAATAGCAAATGATTATCAGTGCAAATGTACAGATGACTATAAATCTGTTGTACAGTTTTGCATGTGAGTTGCATCTCCTTAACCAAGCTAATTAAAACTTTGGCTGTTCGGTGAGCTGGGGTTCAAACTGTTAGTCCTAGAGTTTTAAGCAAAGATGGAGGAAAAGGGTTTGAAGGGACAACCGACCGCATCCTCGCACAAAGGCTCGGCAATGGCGCCTCGAACCTCAGCACATTGATAGCCTGCCTTATGGATGGTCTCATGCTCCGATCGTGGCACGTGCACAAGAGCCCGACCACCATCACCCGTTCTATTTCTTCGACGTTCAACTCCCCGTTTAGCTGTTGATCGGCTGCGTCCAGGATCCTTCCGCACTCGTACAGCTCTGACACCCGTTGTGCGAGGTGGATCATGCTACCATCCGGCAAAGTCACGACTGGTCTGCGGCCACACGAGACCTCGAGCAGAACTACACCAAAGCTGTAGATGGCGCATGCACTCTGGGTCCATGTACCCCGTCGTGCCAGCCAACCCAGTAGTGTGCGAAGCTTGGCTATGGTCGACGAGCCTCGCAAGCCCAAAGTCGCCGAGCTTAGCATTGAAGGACTCGTCGAGCATCACGTTGCTTGGTTTGATGTCCCTGTGCAGAACACATTGCTCCCACTCTTGATGCAGGTATAGCAATGCATAACCGATCCCAAGCACAATGTCTTGCCTGAAAAGAAAAGAAAAGAAAAGAAAACACTAAATATCAGTTTTGCTTTTCGTAGGCGAACAAGCAATGATTATTTCTATGTCGACATTAAAAACCATCAGATTCCGACATTCAGATTTGTGCAACTACAAAGAGCTGAAAAGATCTTCGTCAGATGACTTTGAATATTGTCTCGATGAGAACCACATATATATAACCGATAATTATACTTTGTTTTTCGTAATTCTTGCCTGTTTAAAGTTATTGAAAATCTAGCAACACATGGAAGTATTGAGTCTAAAATCTAGAAAGTGTAAGATCTTAGAAAAAATCTATTGTTCTTTTGAACTACAAGAATTTTACAATGCGCTGTGGAAGTTAGATGCGCTTCCAAACATCAGAACTTTTTTCAGTAGTTTAAACGTTAGAAATGTAATACAAATACAGAAAGCTCATACATACAACTTGGGAAGGACCATGCCTAGATACTTACCTTGTGGACCATGATAACGTATTGCCCGTGTTATAAAGATGTGTGTCAAGGCTGCCATTGGGCATTAATTCATAAACCAAGAGAAGCTCACCACCACCATGGCACCAGCCGATGAGTTGCACAAGGTTACGGTGCCGGAGCCGGCTTATGACCCTCACCTCCGAGATGTACTCCTTCCTCCCCTGTTTTGAACTTTTGGACACCCTTTTTATCGCGACCTCAATCTTCAAGTCCTTCAAGTGTCCTTTGTAAACCGAACCGAAACCTCCTTCCCCGAGCTTTTGGCAGTCTGCGAAGTTGGCGGTCGCGGTCACCAGCTCACTGTAACGAAATCGCCTGGGCCTTGTCCCTTTGGTGAACTCCTCTTTCATTTCGTTGTCGTTGAAGAAGCCATCATGTCCTATATCGTTGGTTCTTTCATTCAGACGGCGGCAGCAATACCACGCTGGTATGCTCAGACCGATCACACAGAGGATGGAACCGCAAAGCGTGGACACGGTGATGATCAGCTTCCTTTTGTTGTGCTTTGAGCTGGGCGCAGCTCCTGAATACAGAGGAAGGAACACAGACAGTGGAAACTCAGATGCGTAATTAGTTGTAGGACATGAAAGAGGTTGGAGTGAGAAATTGAGATACTGAACCTGGAGGTGGAGGGGTGTGGATCTCGATAGGTTCCATGCTGTATCTGATGGCACCAGCGGTGTTGTTAGGGAGGCTATGCGTTAGAAAAAAAAAGTTGCCATTGGAGACAATTGCCACACTCGTTGGGCACCAAGTCCCTAGAGCACTGCGCCAGCCCGTACACGGTCAGCGAGTCTCCAAGTGAGTCCGTGTATCGCTGGCTGCCGTTTGCGAACCTGAGGGACGAGCCCGAGGCCTCATGAAAGAGCTGTCTCATCAGGTTCCGCCGCGTCTCATTCATGCCAATTATGTCATGGGTGTAAGAGTCAGACCCATCGAAATACCCAGCCCCAGTGTTAAACTTGTCGGCCATGGTGAAGAAAGACTCGTTCGAGTATCGGAGGACGCACGCGTCGTACAAGGCCCCGCCCTTCCAGGAGTAGGGGCATGCTGAGCTCTCAAAGTAGAGTTCCGCTCTCAAGCAGCTCTCGCACATAGTCCAGTTATAGTCCACGTAGCACATGGCCAGGCCAAATACCTGGTCTGGCGGAGTGCCGTAGCTGTCGTTGCAGAAGCCGCCGTTGGCGAGGGCACCAGCGTAGAGGTTGCGGACGAGCGCGCCAGTATTTGCCTGCCGTGTCTCTGAGCTGCCGGGGCTGGAGTTGTCCGTCGTAGGTTCGCAATATTGATCAATCGGGATGTGCTCTTCATGTGTTGGCAGATGAAGAGAATTTTATGCGAAGGCACATCCAGCCGCTCCAGCTAGCTTACAACAATGCCAACGACACAGAAACTAGGCTCCTGTCTTTCTTCGGGTTAGCTAGATCCACGAATTGACGAATCACTAGAAACAAGGCGGAGAAGTCCTCAAAGCCCGTGTGTAGCTGCCAAGGGATTGGCATCGATTATCACGTCTGTGGTGCCAATTCTTAGCGCGAAAAGGTCAGCTAGGAGGCCATTGCGCCCGCAGCAGATATCTCCACCCTTGTCTTAGCTAGGGATTCATCATTCATGTACGTAGGGATCCACCAACCTGCCCACTTATATAAAATACTCTTTCCCCACTTGTATTATACTAAGACGTTTTGGCAATCCAAATGTGTTTCCCAAAGTATTTTATAAAATGCAACAGAGGAGTACTAATTAAATGTAACATCCCAAAATTATCAAAACAAAGAAAATGAATTTCCCTTTTTCCAAATTTTGGAACCAACAAAAACTTTTATTATTTTTAGTTTGATACATAGTGATCATGCTTAGAGGTTGTGATATTGCCATGATGCTTGTGTAAACTACTTTGCAATGATCTTAAACCCTAAACCCTATTCTTTTCACCATCCAAGATAACACAAAATAAAAAGAAATTAAATAAGAAAAGGGCCTATGTGCCTATGGCTATTTTGGTAAAACTTTTACCTAGCCTTTTCTACCTTGGTTAGATGTTTGGAAAACATCAACAAACCTAATCTAGTACTTCCCCAATCAAAACCAAGGTGAAACAAAAAGAAATTAAAAGAAATTAAACATATGCATAGAAGCATATGTGGCACATAGCCATTTTACCAAATCTTGACCTATACCATTATACTTGGCCCAAATGGTTTGAAACCCTTACTAAACTTAATCTAACACTCCATGAACTCAAAACAAGGACCTTTGGTCAAAGAAAAGGAAAAGAAAATAAAAACATAAAATGCCCATGTGTTTATGGCCATTTTTACAAATCTTTAAACTAGGCCAATTTGGCTTGTGCCATTGCTTGTGAAACATTAATTTATCAATAACAAACACAATTGCATCAAAGAAACACAAATCAAATCAAAGGAAATTGCAAATCCCACTCACATATGATAATGGTCATATGTGATATTTATATCATCTTACCCACTTTGCACCCCTGGTTTAGAAGATTTCTAAACTAAAACCTCCCACTTCATTCCACCTCATCCAAGACCACACCAAGATGAACATTTTTGGTGTTGACCATCATAGTTGACTCTGCCTAGTTTGACTATCATAGATGAGACAAGTGGAGACTTTGAAACAAAGTTAAGATCATACCCATTTTGACATTTGGCAAACCAGCACCATTTTGACCACCACCACCACCATTCTACTCCTTTGAATATTTGAATCAACTTCACCAAAAAGAATTTCAAAATTCAACAAAAATCTTCATGCGGCCATTAACACAAACACATGGCAGGCATCAAATCACTTATTGCATACATGCCTTTACCCAATGGTCTTAAGCCTAAACCAGAGATGGATTGAGATCATTAGGGTCCTTGTACCTCCTCTGCATCAGATCATGTACTTTGGCACGGATAAAAGTGGGAGATATGATCACATTGCATCCATGCCGGCCATGATAGACATCCTCATGCCACTCATTGTCTCTCCCTCTCTCTGGTCCCTTTCGCAATGTCAACGAGATTCACCACACCTTGCTGTACCTGCCAGACACGATTCCAATCCAAACCATGCACGACAACACGACAACACCCTGGCCAGACGTGATCACCGCGCCCAGTGCACGCCACTGGCATGCCACGGGACACCCCAGTACACTACGTCGCCTCGTCGCCGTAGTCCTTCCCTTCCCCTCTCCTTGCGCATGCGCACTCCACACCGTGCCAGGACCCTGCTAGACAAGCTCCATTGGCCGCGCGTGCACCATCGCCGTCGCCATGATCAAAGGTTTGCCGCGCCAGTACTGCAAAGCCGACGACCTCTCCTGCACGCCTCCGTCCATCATTTGCCGTGCCATCACGCTCACCAGTACCGCCTAGACGTCGCCTACCTCACGCACCCTTCACCTTGCCCCTTCGCGCCTCGGAAGCGTCGCGTCCATGGTCGACCTCGCCAGCACCCTCGGCCATCTCGCGCAACTATAAAAGGAGAGCCCCCGCGCGTTAGCTCGCCACACCAAACTTGCTCCTCTCCCTCCACTCGATCTCCTCGCACCCTCTCCGCTCCACATTAGTCACCACCGCCGCCCAATCGCACGCCGGAGACCCGTGAGCCGCCGAAGATCAAGTCGTCGATTTCGGCCACCTCAAGCGCTCCCTCGACCACCGCTCGCCTCGCCGTCGTCGACCACGTCGAACGCCGCCGACGCCCAGCCTCGCCGGAGTCCAGGATCGCCGCCGACCCCCTAACTCCGCCGTGCCAGGGCTCACCTCTCGTCGACGACAACGACGACGACGACGCTCGACCGTCGATCGTCTTTCTAATCGCACGGCTCACGTTAAAAGGTACCGTTTCGGTGAGTAAGTGTGACTGACGCCTGGGCCCTACCTCGTCAGACGGCCCGCGGCGTGGGCAGCGCTAGTTGGGCCAGCCCAGCTCGTCTCCCCTCGTCCTGGCCCATTCTCTTTCCCGCCTAGGCCCAACTTTTGAATTCGAATAAATCAAGTTTAGTCAATTTTGCTTGCAGATGCTTTATTCAAATTCAAATAACTTCAAATCTACTGAACCAATTTGGACCAATTTTATATTGTTGGAAAGCCCATGAAATGCTCCATCCAACCACATTGGATTCAAACCAAGATCAGTTGTAGAATTTGATTAGTAAAAATAACAAGTCAGAGAGTTTTCAGAATTCAAATAAATTTATAAAATCAACCATGATGAATTTGGGATGATTCAAATTCTCATAATTCACATTTCAAGTACTCTAATTGTTTATGCAAAAATATGATATGTGTACTGTATATGATCATGGGCTATAATCCAAAATTGGCTATGTAGTCAATTCTAGCCCATTTAAACTATTTTCAAAATTTAAGATTTCAAATCTATGAGGTGTAGCACCTCATTTAAATCATATTCCCAAGTGGTATGAAGTAATGTGATGACCCTTGTTGCATGGTCTCATACTTGCTCACTTGAGGATATTAAATCAAATAGAATTTAAATTGCATGAGGTATAGAACCTCATTTAAATCATGTTTCTCAAATGATAAGTGTGAAGTGTTGACCTTGGTCAACATAATCTCATATATACTTGGTATTTGAGAAAATTAAATCTTAACAAGGTTCAATGAGAGGAAATTATTTCTCCCAAACTAAAGAAAAACCCTAATCCACCTTTCAATGAGAGGAAATTATTTTTCCTAACACTAAATAAGTAAAACCTAGCATAATTTTGGGTAGCAATGTTAAGTAGTGATGCTAGATCATTTGTGTGAGCCATTAAGGCTAATTAAGTCTACGTAAGTGTTGTTTGGTGATTCTATCCTCATATTCGTTTTTAGACGCTAGTACCGGAGGCTATCAAGAGGAGGAGGTATTCTACCAAGAGGAAGGAGAAGAGAACTTTGATCACTACCCCAACCAAGGCAAGCTATTACCAATGCAAGCTAGACTAATGCAAGTTATATTGTTGCAAGCTAATATTCTTGCAAAGTGCAAAGCTCTACAAGAGCAAGACATCACCACATTTTACTTTATGCTTAATGGTCCTATCCCAAGTTTTTACTCTACAAGCTTTATTGATTTTGATTTATCAAAGTTACTTTTTGATTCATGATTCACTTGGTTTAGTTATGGAGTAGTACAAGAGCATCACACTTAGCCTAGAAAGCTATAAGCTAGTTAGCACCCCTCATAACTAGTTGCTAGTGCTAAGATTACAAAGAACTACTCTAGATGGGAACTTGTGAAAACCAATGACTTTGAAAACCTTGGAATGATGAGTCATTCTATTGAAAGATTTTGAAGGTGAATATGACTTGTGAATGATTTGGTGAAATTTACCAAAAACTGATGGTTGGGTTCGGATGCGATACCATTCCAATTCTTAAGTATCCCCATGGTTTTAAAGGCGCCAAGGCGTCCCAAGGCGATGGGGGGGCGCCTCAACGCCTAGGCGCTCAAGGCGCATTGCAAGGCGACGCCTTTGAGGCTGCCTTGCTGGAAGCAAAGCATCAGCTAGGTAGGATGAGCGAGAGGCAAGCGAGAGGCAAAGCGAGGCAAGAAGAAGTGCATCACATACACACACCGGACACCACCAAGGCACCAAGAGAAGCCGTCATGGAAGCCGTACGTTGTTTCCCCTCCGGGAGAGGGATGTACCGAGTGGGAGGAGTCGCCGAAGCTTGGCCGGAAGCTTGGCCGGAGCCGGGGAGGCCGGCGAGATGAAGGAGCGACAGCGAGATCCGGCGGAGTTGGGGAGGTCGCGTGAGAGGAGCTCCACTCTCTCTCTTCCCTCTCTTTCCCCTATAGATGGCCCTCAATTTCCCTCCCAGCCCGCCATTTCGTTTTCCCCTCCTGCCAGCCCAAAGTTTCCCGCGCACGCAGAACAAAGGCGTCCGGATTCTTGCAAGGCGGCGATTTCACGCCTAGGCGACGCCTTTGGACGCCTTGGAGACGCCTTTGGACGCCTTGGGCAGAAAACAAAGGCGACGCCGACGCCTTGCCCTCCTGGAACGCCCGGACGCTTAAGCGTCGCTTAGGCGACGCCTAGGCGACGCCTTTAAAACCATGAGTATCCCCACAATACCTAAATCTGGGTAAGGCTTAACTGGAAACTTATGTATTTTAGTATGGGTTTCCTCTGAACTAGCGTCATAGGGGTTATGCCGAGGCTGCCTCTGTTGAAAGTGAAATTACGTGAAATGAGGTGAATGTACGACCCAAGCCCTGTGCAGTTCCCGGGTTGACGGTTTGTTTTCACCGGGAGGCCAAGCTCATGGGGAGAGGTGCCTATACTAGGGTATGTAAATGAAAGGTTATGATTGGTAGTTCGCGCACTGAGTGCGATAAATCGGGCTGGTTACCTCGACGGACTATTGCAATTATTGTGGCACAAGTGTACGACCTCTGCAGAGTGTAAACCTATTCGAATAGCCGCGTCCGCGGTCATGGACAGTTGGAAAGGCCATACTGTTCCGTCATCAGAACTTTTTCTAAAATATGAATGGTGATTTGTGACTTGAGTTTGAATTGTGACTTTGACTTTGAATCACACCTGAGTTGTGGGAATGACACTAATGTTCCCACTTGAGTTAAGTTAGGCAAAGGAAGAGTCTTTGTTTATTAACTGCTTACGAAAGAAAACTGGCTTTATGCAAATAAACCTAGAGCTTAGAACCCCTTTGATATAATTGATAGTGCTTACACTAGTATTAGTTTGCGAGTACTTTAAAGTACTCATGGCTGTGTCCCTGGCTATTCAAATGCCAGACTATGAAGAAGAGCCCCAGTACCAGGATGAAGGACAGCAGGACGTCTACGACAACTAGGCCCACTCCTGACGTCAACAGTTGCCTGTGGAACAGATGGACCAAGACCGCTACTACTTCGCTTCCGCTATGTGTTTTGTATTTGGATCTCTAGATCCCCCATGGTGTATTAAGACTGGATCATGTGATCCTTCGTTGTAAGACGATTATGGTATGTAATGAATGATGTGTTGTGATATCAATCTATTATGTCTCGCAAAAACAATATTCTTGGGATTACGATGAATGGCATAATAGGCATCTGGACTTAAAAATCCGGGTGTTGACATTAAAAGACAGCTCTAGTTGTAAAAAAATAGGGCTCAACTTCCAAATAGCTCATACAAATTAAATTTTGTTTGCATATTTGACTTTAACTCTTCGAAATGAATATATTATTTAAATTTATGTCAAGTTTTTTATGGATTAAATGAGTCAGAAAACTGATCAATATAAATCTGACAAATTTTTGTGTAGCCTTGAATACAGAGTAGTTCCTATTGAGATTTTACAGGTTTGTAGTACACATCATTGGCTCCCTCTAGAATTTTATTTGAGCTTTTTTTAAACTTTGAAATATGAATTTTAAATGTTTGAAATTGAAGGGCTACGTGTAGCATTACCTCTGTTTCGAGTTTCCCAACACAGAGTAGTAACTAGAAGAGAGCTCTAGTTGTAAAAAAAATAGGGCTCAACTTCCAAATAGCTCGTACAAATTAAATTATGTTTACATATTTGACTTTAAATCTTCGAAATGAATCTAATATTTAAATTCATTTCAAGTTTTTTTTTTGATTAAAGGAGTTAGAAAACTGATTTGTACCAATCGGGGGTTTCTCTCCTTTGTACAACAAATATTTTTCTTTTCTTTTGACGGAACCTCATCAGCGGGCGGGAAGCTCCCACATTGTATTATAAAAAGAGCGAAATTCGTCCAATTAATAAGGAAAACCGGACCCGAAAACCATACAAAGCACGATTAACTAAGGAAAACCGCCGAAAACCATGCAGGCTACTGGCAATTTGGGAACATCGTCTGAGCCAGATACAAGTGTCCCTAGGCTCAAGATCATCGAAAACACCTCATACCAAACCAAGCCAATCTCCGCTACCCTAAGAGCACTCTTGCAATAAGAAGAGTACTTGCGCCTAAACTTAAAGAAGACATCGACTAAACATTAGCCCGAACCAACTCACGAACTACCTGGATCACCATATGCGAGGCAGGTTTCTTACACAACCTCAGATAAGACTTCACCTTCTCTTGTTCATCTTCCTCGGAGACTTTCTTAGAGGTTGATCCCTTTGGAAGATCTATGTCC
>NC_061514.1:163767643-163783244 GCF_022539505.1 Lolium rigidum
AACCTTACGCATAATGTTCTGTGATGTGTTGAACAATATCTATAAACTTTTTTCATGATTTTTTAAAGAGTGCAAACAAGTTCCGCAAAAGTTTTTCAGTTTTTACACACAAGAAAGCTGTAGATTCCCTTTTCTAGGTGGAACATATAAGGGACCCAGTAGCCCGGATCTCAATGAAGAAGGACAGCTAGGGTAGGTGCACAATGCGCACGTCCAAATCCGCATCCCTTCTTTAGAGAAAATCCAGCACTACCCCCTTTCAGAGTCCTCAATGGCCAAACGAGGAATGCCAAACTGAAGGATCCCTTACAAAATGTGTCCAACTCCATCTCCAGTTTCATTTTGCAGCCCTTATTTCTTTTATAAACACTACCAAATAGGACCAGCGAGCTCTCGAGTATGGTTTTCTTTCTTCCTCTGATGGGGTGGTTGTCGGCCTTATCGAGGTGTCGAGGTCATGGGACTCAGATACCCTCCCTCACGAGGGTAGAACGAGACACACTAGGCCTAGGGCGGCCCCTTACGAGAACTTGAAGTACGAAGCAGATTAGGGCTCTTTATCCACTTCAATAGAAGACAAGCCAAGATAACTTGCTCTGGAATCCCTGAGATCTTATCTGTAACTGACTTAGATAGGATCTAGATGTATCTTCGTAAGTTCGTATATGCAAACGACTCGGCGCCTTGTAACCCTATATCCCCATCCATATAAATAAATAGGGGATGGATATGATGACTCATATTTCATTCATCCCAACCATCATGTCTCATTCGACACCGCCATAGCACCCTCGTGGCATCTCTCGAGTCCGCATTGGGCATAAGGAATTGATCTAGCCACAAACAGAAGTAGGGTTCTCAGGGCCTGTAACCGTTTCAATCTGCGTCCGAGTGCTCCCATCAGGATTCTCTAACCACATCACCCCCTCCTCTATTGTCAGTAAAAACTCTTGACATCTTGCGACCGAGGGAAGGTCAGAGCGGAGCTCCTGCGGCGGGGAGCCTGATGTCGGACAATGGCATCACTGAGGTATGCAGGAAGGCCAGAGAGGGACTGCACTGTGAGACAGCGACGTGGGAGGCTGGGAGAGATGAGCGAAAACGTGCAAAGGTCAGGCGGGTGGAGGTCCAACAAGCACACGGGCCAGGTGTGGAGGACCAGCGAGCAGTTACGGGATGTGGGAGCGTAACCACACCAGAAGATGGACAACTCAGGATTTTGGTGGCATCAAATTTATCTGCCACACCAACAGCTAAAAATAGGGGCTGCTGGAGATCCCCTTGTACTAGGGGCTCTGGATATTTTTGGGAGGATTTGCTTTGGCTGTTGTTTTAGTAGGGGACCTGTTGGAGTTGATTCATTAGCCTTGGCCTTAAAAACTTATGTTTGAGGGTTTGGTGTTGGGTTCTGCTGGAGTTTCTCCTAACGAGTTAACCCTACCTCCTGGAAGGCCTTCGGTTAGGTTACGCCTTCTTGGGAATCATCTTTAGGTCGGAGAATGAAGTTGAACTCTACTAAAAAAAGAAATACTATGCATGTTACGCAAGGTGCTCAAATCGGGTCAATGGAAAGAAAGAGAGAGAGAGAACAGAGAATGCGGCAACTGGTTCTCCTTGCTTGCACATGGATCCGGTGGTGTGGTGAAAACAGGGTCAGAATAGGAGCTGGGCCGGATGATAGGCATGCTTATGTGGACAAAGCTTGGGAGATAGGAAAAGCAAATCGACCGTCGACCAAACAGTCTGGCTGTGATTTGATCCGCTTGCAACAAGTTGCGCTCGCTAGAATACAGGTTTTGGAATCACATATGGAATTAGTCCTGCAAAAATAAGTGTTGTATGAACTACTGACGGAGCAATCGGGGTGTCATGGCATGAACTTCTACTAAAGTACACCTATGGAGTTGATAGGTCTGAGTTCTGATACTGAGTCCTTAGTTTAAATTTGATCTGACAATATGGATTGAATCACTGAATAATAAAGTATGGATGGCATCTGAAATTGCAGCGTAATCCAATCAGCTTTTGCCTATATTAATCTCTGTGGATATTTTGCACCAAATTATCTAAGCACAACAATTCACACTCTGCCTGTGAGAAATGCATATCGAGCCACGCCAAGATCACAGCGGATCGGTACGTATCCTCCAGATCCAGCGTGTCCACAGGCTGAGCGCCCTGCGAGCTAGGTCTGGGATCCCAGCCTGCGGCCAGCATACCACGGCCACACCTCCACGCATTTATCTTGAATTGTTTTTCTTTCAGATGTATCTTGGATTGTGTTAAAGCTGAATCACTGAAGAATAAAGTATGAATGGCATCTGAAATTGCAGTGTAATATGGTAAGCTCGTTTGCCCAATTAGAGTTTGCCTAGCCTATATTAATGTGTGGTGACTCATTTTTCTCAACTTTTCTGGCCAATTTTTCACATCAGATTATCTAAGCACAACAATTCACACTCTGCCCGGGAGAAATGCATGTCGAGCGCTGGCACACCATCGCCACACCTCCACGTTTTTTCTATCTTTAACTGTTATTTTTTCAGATCACTATACCTTGAACTGTGTTAAAGCTGCGGCTTCGTTTGTTCTTAAACTCTAGCTAATATCCTCAGCACGAATATGTCTCTGTGGCTCGTTCGTGGGATTTATCAATGTTATAAATCCAGGCCCTAGGTGCCGTTCTCTAAACCAGAACTAAATTAAATCGTGCAGACTAGTGATCGAGAGATCGCCAAATGGTCACAAATATTTCCCCAACGAAGGCCCCAAAGTAGAGACGCGATTCCAGCTGATCCTACCTAAAGAACCCATACAAATCCTCACATCCAAATCAAACGCGCAGGGAAGAAGATGGGCGGGAGGAGGATAAATGGGGCGCGTACGGTGAGGTAGATGCCGGGTTGGTCGGAGCTCCAAGAGCGCGCCCTCGTAGGGCACGAACTCGTGGATGCACGCGGTGTCGGTGACGCCAACAGCGCCACTGCCAATACCAGCAGCATCTCCGGCCGCCATCTCGCCATGGCTACATCTTAGATGCTAGTGCCCCCAATGATGTAGGGTTCCGATTCCGGCTTGGGAGGCGATGCGAGGGGAAATTTTTGATTTTTTTGCCCCCAATTATGTTGGAACTTTATGACTAGCCGTTTGAGGATAGGGAAAATTTGCTACTACAATTTCATGCATTAGCGAACGGAAATTTATGCATCTGGGATGACCGGTTTTGAGGATAAGATGACAAAACCTTTCCCGTAGTGTTACGCAAATACTGCACTTGTAATGATCTAACAGGCACAATCGGCGTAGTTTTAACGCCGTCACATAACTGTCCGTAGCAAATTTTCCCTTGAGGATAAGAGGACAAAACCTTTCCGAGTGACCAAATACTCACTTTTGTCTAACAGGCCCGTATAACCCGCCCACCCCGTAAAATTCCGGCGGGATACGGGGGCGCGATTTGGAAGTCTGCGGCCCCGATTCGGGCCGGCCCGTTTCGCGGATACGCGGCCCAGAATCGGCCCGTCGCGCGTGCTTATACCGCGCGCGTGCAGTAACCCTAGCTCCGCCGTGCGTCGCCGCCTCCTCCTCCTCGCTCCGGCGAACAATTAGTCGCTCCCCGCGCCGCATTCCACCCCGGATCCGGCATGGACGCCCGCCGCCGCAGATGCCGCCTCGCCGGCGAGCGGATCGAAGCGATCCCGCTCGCCGGACAACGTGGAGGATGCGTGGCGGCGCCAATGCAAGAGATCCGCCGCCGGGAGCCGGCGTTTGGCTCGCAGTACGCCGGCGCCGCGTACGTCCCGCCGAAGCTCGTTGACTTCGCGGCGGGCGGCGCCGGTACAACGAGGATCCGCCGATGAAGCCGATGAGCGGGCCCAAGTTCGACAAGTGGCGCGCCGACCGGGAGCGCCGCCGCCGGGCGAAGGAGGCTTGGAGCGGCGGGAGCACCAGCGCCGGAGGAGCTCCGCTCGCCGGCCGATGAGGAGGAGGCCCCGACTTGTTGAAGGAGCTACGACGAGTTCCTCAAGGACGACGCCAAGAGGAAGAGGGCGGAAGAGGAAGAGGTGGCGGCGGCCATCGCCGCCGCGAAGGAGGCGGAGTTGCGGGAGGCGGAGCGCGGACTCGTACCTAGTCGACCTCCCCGAGTAGGATCGCGCATTCTGGATGTAGAATCGTTGATCCGTATGTATGATCCGTAGTATGATCAATGAAATTGAACTTCCCGGGGTTTTTATTTTTGAAAATACGGATCAAAATACAGGATCTGCTAGACGAAATGGCTCTTCCGTTGGCAACTTTTCGATACGGAATGAAAAAGCGGCGAGATACGGGACAGAAATATAAGGGGCCTCCTAGACATGCTCTCACCATTTTCTCTGGAGCAGCCTTGCTTGGCCCCTGCCGCGGAGTGAGGAGGACTTCTTCTCCCGCTTCCTCGCCGGGGCCACCCCAGCCGCCGCCGTCCTAGCCCCCGTGGCGCCATTCCCCCCACCGTCCCACGCAATCCTCAACGCGGCCGCCTCCTCACCGCGGTACAGTTCTTATCTTATCCCATCTCTTCCGATCTTTATCGGAAGGTTCGCCACTTCGCCGGATTTCGATTCGATTCTTTGGTTGTACCGTAGCATACTAGCATATTAGCAGTCTGGTCTTTATCTGAAAAGTGCCCCATGTTTTACCTTTGTTACAAGCTTCAGAACAGAGATTCAGTTTAGGAGCTTTTGTTCTGTACGAAGAAGACGGATGTCTTCAAATCTCTCCCATTTGACTCCGATGCCAATGGCCTTGAATCTTGAAAAATGCCTGTGTGAAGTATGTCGTAGTCGTAGCACGTGAGTGGCAGACATGGCAGGATAAAAAATAGAATGGATGGTCAGATATGTGGAGTTAGTCACGATTTCACTTGCTATTGCCCTTTTCAAAAAGGGTGACAGTGACGACAAGTGCACTATAGTTTGTCCGACAGTTATATTCTCTCGATTGTGTTTGAACTTGGCTGCGAAGATGCCTCGTCTTTTCCCCTCTTGAGTATCATTGAGTCCGCTTTGACTGCAATACTCTGAATCGTCTCCATCGTGCACAAATTTACATCTTGACACAAGGTGAACTTGGCTGCCAAGATACTGGCCTCTGTTTCCTCCCGGTTTCCTTGTGGAATTTGGCCCCTGAATTGGAACCTATATAATATTGATGAGGTTGGTATATCCTTCCACAAACATGATAAATATGCCCTCACTTCACTTGCGAACACCTATCTTTTGCAGAAGCGAAGTTTGAGGTTCCAGGCATGGTGCCAAACATGGAGGAGCCCCTTGTTGGGGGCAAAGTTGAGAAGATAGGAGGGCCAGGAGAGAGCTTGGTAGTGATTGAGGTCAAGAAGCAGTTGTACCTTGCTGGGCCTCTCATCGTTGGAAGCCTCCTGCAGAACATCGTCCAAATGATGTCTGTCATGTTTGTCGGTCATCTCGGTGAGCTCTCTCTCTCGAGTGCCTCCATCGCCACCTCCTTCGCCGGTGTCACTGGCTTCAGCTTATTGGTATGTTACATGAATTTTATTTCTTGCATGTGTTACAGCTTCCTGAACAATTAACATCAACTTGAATGTTTTCTTTATCATCATTTCAGGCTGGCATGTCGACCAGCTTGGACACACTGTGTGGGCAAGCCTTCGGAGCAAAGCAGTACTATCTTCTTGGTATCTACAAGCAGAGGGCAATCCTTGTGTTCACTCCTGTGAGTGTTGTGGTTGCTGTAATCTGGGTATACACCGGCCAGATCCTTCTGTTCTTTGGCCAGGACCCTGAGATTGCCATGGGAGCAGGGAGCTACATCCGGTGGCTGATTCCAGCACTGTTTGTTTACGGTCCACTGCAGTGCCATGTCCGTTTCCTGCAGACACAAAATATCGTCCTCCCGGTGATGCTCAGCTCAGGTGTCACAGCACTGAACCATATGTTGGTGTGCTGGTTACTGGTTTACAAGCTTGGTCTGGGCAACAAGGGTGCTGCCTTGGCCAACACAATCTCTTACCTGACCAACCTGTTAATCTTGGCTCTCTACATCAGGATCTCTCCATCATGTAAGAGAACTTGGACAGGGCTGTCAATGGAGGCGTTTCGTGACATCGTTAGTTTCTTTAGGCTTGCTGTTCCATCTGCGCTGATGGTTTGGTGAGTTTGAGTTGAGGTCCTCTATATGCAGGTACAAGTTTTGGTGTTTCATATCTAACTGATTTCCACCCTACATTTATACACAGCTTAGAGTGGTGGTCGTTTGAGCTCCTGGTACTTCTTTCTGGATTTCTTCCAAATCCTAAGCTCGAGGCATCGGTATTGTCCATCAGGTGTGGTAACATATTCATGGCTTTTTTCATACTCATTTTTCTTCTGACAGTAACAGTTGAATCTCCTGCAGTTTAAATACTATTTCGTTAGTATTCAGGATCCCATCTGGTCTTAGTGCAGCTATAAGGTGAGACCAATACTGTTTATTGATTATATAATACTACTAGCAATGATATCATTATCTCGCCCTACAAGAAGCTGATATCCTTTATCTCCCCTCTGGAGCACCCGTGTATCAAATGAGCTTGGTGCTGGGCAGCCAAATGCTGCTCGTCTGGCGACCCAGGTGATCATGGTCCTGGGTATTTTGTCAAGCCTATCAGTTGGTCTTCTTATGATTTTGGTGCGCAATTTGTGGGGGTATGCATACAGCAATGAGAAGGAAGTGGTGGAATACATTTCCAGAATTATGCCAATTCTTGCTGTCACATTCTTGTTTGACGACATGCAGTGTATTCTTTCAGGTAAATATAAATACTTCTCAGAAAGCAAATTTGGCGCCCACAATGCGCCTGTTTGAATACTGGAATTCTGTTTAGGATATAGGATGAAACAATATTTGTCTTATCTAGCAAACACCAAGATACTGAATGGAATTGGGGGATATTCGATATTTTTTCAGGTATTGTTAGGGGCTGTGGCTTTCAAAAGATTGGTGCTTATGTCAATCTTAGTGCGTACTACCTTGTCGGCATCCCTGCGGCTTTATGTTTTGCCTTTGTGTACCACCTTGGTGGAGTGGTATTTATTTTCCTACCCTTATCATAAAGAAAAGTTCCAATTTTCTCATTTGATTTGATGAAACCTCTAACGAAGGTGTGTATGAATTGTTAGGGGCTGTGGTCCGGAATAACTTGCGGACTTGTCGTGCAAACGGTGTTGCTCCTGTGCATTACCCTGCGCACCAACTGGGACAAAGAAGTAAGCAAAATAACGAGATATTCTAGCACGCGATCATATTTGTTTTTTTTTTTTCCGCTTCTCAGTGAACTTACTGGATGGCCCATTATCTATATTGTTGCTTTGGTAGGCTTTGAAGGCGAAGGACAGAGTTTTCAGTTCTTCCTTACCCGTAGACTTGGCGACATGAGACACACGAGATGCACTATTTTCTAGGAAAAATTGGCCAGGAAAAGTGCAATGAGATAAGGAAATGATGAAGAATTGCTCACTAAACGAGGTGCTCTGTCTCAGCTGTCACTAGCTTTGCGCTTATTCAAGGAAACATCTGGAAATGAGCTTATCCTCTTTGGTAAATGTTTGCCGGGTACAGGAAATAAATTGTCTAGATGAGTAGAGGCGCAACACTTTAGTATATAAGATGAGGGAATAAATGTTTCGTGACTAGCATCCACGTTATGCCTTTTTGTTCTCTTATCTTATGAAGTTATGAGTAGAAGATTTTGTGAGGATTTATTAGACTGCTTTTTTCATTAAAAAAATTGAATGTCAAAGAAAGGAGATTCATCGTCAACATTGCATATGCTTGGTTTTGGTAGTGTATTTCTGAAGGACGCTAACTTGCTAACGCTAGCTAGTGGTTAGTTCAGGGCCACTACGAATCTAGATAAGAAGAAAGGTGAAATGTTCATTGGTAACATGGAAAGATTTTTGCACTTTGCAGAAATGTTCTTCATGGGGGTGGTAAAAAAAATGGTGAGAGCTGGCGATCCATTTATACCTTGAAATTCTGATATATTTCCTTTCACATCTATGATATCGATCGAGCGAGAGGAAATGACCAAACAAACATAGCATAAGACATCTCAGGGCATATTTAGCAAAAATCACATGGTTTTAAGGGGGGGAATCAAATATGTAGATAATGGAAACAAATATGTGCCTGTAAATTTTGAAATGTAAACATCATTTATCTTTTCTTTATCTTTGACTTGCTAACCATGACTAGTAGCTTGGACTCTGGTTATTGGGTTGACTTGACTTTGGCTATTTATTACCAATTACCATAACAGGTTTGATCACAATTGCATCATAGTATTCCTATGCCACCATACCTGTCGCCCACTGTCGACAACACCAACTTCCTTGTCTTGGTACAGGAGTTCAAGTCAAATGATTACCTATATTATGAAATGATGTATTTTGTGCATTTCATCTGATCTTGATTTCATGTCTTCTACATGCCTCAATTATTTTTCAAGATTTTGTACATATGCAAATTAAAAGAAGCACTGAAACAAAGTAATTCACCGATGGAAGCCAAATAGTGAGTAGATAGAAAGAGTTTCTGGATGACATTAAATCAGAGATACTTTGTGAAATCCCGGTGTGCCTGTGCCAATAAATGGTTGTCTTCCCACTCGTCTCGATAGCTCTCATGCCGATCGGGCGCCGTGGTTCTTGCCATGACGTATATAAGTTTCCTCCACTCCTCGATCTTCTCCATCCCACATTGCTCCACCAACCAGTCCTCGTACTCAAACTGCAATGTCAAAATAAGTCCAGTAATAAAGTTATAATAACAGTGAGTGGCAAACTAGCTAATTATGAAAAGCATAAATATCAATGAATGTATGTACCATACCGTGCATCTGAGGTCATGAGTGGATCTCTTGGGGCATCCGCGAGCTTCCATGTCTGCGTAAAATGCTGCCACATCATGCATCATGTTGTCTTGTGATGGGAGCTCAATTCTTCCTGATAGAACTCGAGCCACCCAGGTGCTTTGGAGTTGAAACAATGGAAAAAGGATAGACTGGAGAGAAGGAACTTAATTCAAACTCGTGAATGCATAGATCAAACAACTAACTAGTGAACAACAATGGAGCTTAAACGTAGCTAGCTGGCCTAGCTAGCAAAATAAGCTGACCGAGAAGGGCAATCCAATGAAGGAGACGTGAGGAGCTAGTTGGGGAGGGAACACGTGCTTGTAGAGCGGTCGCACGCAGTTGTCTTCCACATAGGTACCAACGTCATCACCTATGAATGGGAAGTTATACTTGTATCTGCATAATTAGGAACCGATGAAACATAATTCACACAAGATAGTTTTTTTTTTCATCGCAAGCAGAGGCTCCAGCCACACTGACTAGATTTAGGAAGATGTACTATAGTTACTTACCCAGTACAATGCACAATAGCATCCGCTTTGATACGACTGCCATCTTGAAACACAATAGTGCCATCTTCCTCGGCACGCTCAATCTGCAATAAGCATTTGTAATATTGTAGTATTAACCACTTGATGTCGCTAGCTATCTCAATGCGATGACCGAATTGGTGGATTCGATATGATATTACGTATTCCCTGGATACGAAAATAAGTGACTCGGCTTATTTTAAAACAGTGGCAATATAAGTTACCATGGAATGTAGCCACAAGTTGGAACGATCAGTAGTAGGAGTAGTCTGCATTTCACAAGGCGCCGATCGGATGGCAACATGGACCTCTTTGGCGACACCAGCAAGTTCCCTCGAGATATCTATCCCACTGGGATGATATCCTATTATCACCACAACCTAGCTACCCATGCAAATTTAATAAGCTCACACATATATAGGACGCCGATTAAGAAGCAATTAGCTAGGGTGGTAAAATGACGTACTTGGCCGTGAAATGGGTCGGGCACACGGTAATTGTAGCTGTGCAACTGTTTGCCGGGCCAACTATCTATGCCTGCAAATCATCTCTCAATTAAGATGCTCACTCTATCGATCACCAAGCAAATTGTAGTATACTAGTAGTAAGCACTAGCAGCTTCACTTTGCTGACCAGCACCACGTGTACGCGTACATACCAGCGATGTGGGCGAGGCGCGGCTCGGTGAAGTGGCCGCTGCAGACGACGACGGCGTCGAACGCCTCCTCCCCCACCTCTACTTCTTCGCCACCGACGCCGGCGAGCTTTCTCGAGCTGTACGCCACCCTCCAGCTCGCCGCGCTCGCGTCCCTGTGCACGCGGACCACCTCTGTCCCGAGCCGGACCATCCCGAGGAGGTCGAACCGCCGCGCGAACTCCTGGAGGTACCGGAGCACCTCCTCATGCCCAGGGAACCTACGCTGGTCGCTGTCGGCGCCCTCGACGGCGACGAAGGGGAAGTCGAGGAAGCCCATGATCTCGCGGGGCAGGTTGGTGCGGAGGGAGGCGTAGAGACTCGAGTAGGAACCGCCGGCGCTGAGCGGGTCGGACGAGGCGCTCGGGTCGTAGAGCCAGGTGCCGCCCACGCCGGTGGCGCGCTCGAAGACGACGGGCGCGTGGCCCTCGCGCCTTAGCTCGCGCGCCGCCACCAGCCCGGCGGCTCCCGCGCCGATCACGGCCACGCGCGATGGCATCGGACAAAAGTTTCCAAATTCGTCTCCTGCTGCTCGTCGGTGCGCTCTGTCTTTTTCTACATGCGGAGCAGTTGGCCATATCATTTTTTAGTTCTGTATAGTGATGATCAATGGTACAAAAGCAAGGTGGCTGCAAAACTCCCCTCACATGTGTGCGCCAGCTACTCACGATGATTGTTAAATGTTTTTCGACAATGATGATGATGATGATGATGATGATGATGATGATGATGATGATGATGATGATGATGATGATGATGATGATGATGATGATGATGATTGTTAAATAAAATCTACTTACGATTTTTAGCAAACCTTCACAACTTCACATCATGTGTTAAGCAAAATACAACACAACGAGACTGAAACATATCATAAAAGGATGTCGTAAAACGGTAAAAAAGATGTCACAAGTTTGTCTAAATTTAAATGTATCTTGATACATTTTGGTGTATAGATACATTCAAATTTAGATAAATCTTCATCATTTTTTTTATGTACGAAGGGACTACAAAACTGACCTCAAAACCATGCATTAAGGTTCTTTGAAGTCATCATCTGCAACTGTAACTTCGATTTGAAATTCAGCTTTATACCAATAGTCGAGCATAAATATCGCAGAAGATTAAATGCGTACAAAACTGAATTCAAAGATTTTAAAAGAGCCGCGTGAATCATCCACTCCGATCAGTGAGAACGCAAGGTCGTTCAACAAGATGTTGCCGGGAACACACCCTCCCATAGAACGAGGTGACGAAACAAAAGAACATGTGGCCAAAATCCAGCTCACAATACATCGTTGCCTAGATATGACAAATGCTCACACGATGATCGGTATTGTCTAGTGTCGTTGATCCACGGGAAAAAAACACCACATGTTTTCGGGTATGTGACAGAAGTCGTGTGACTTTATTTCTGTATGACACGACATGCACTCAGAACACATGAACATGCCATAGCAATACGGATGTTAAATATCGATGTTGAGGGTTTTACTGAAAGGTATCTCGGACCCCACAACGGTCGGTGGCGTGACGAGTGACTTGTTCGAGTTTACTTCTGACAACATGCATGGTAGTGTAAATGGCTGGGCGGAAAAGCTTATGTCCTTTGCTGGCAAGGAAACCATGATCAAATCCGCAAAAGTGACCTATTGCATGAGATGTTTTAATTTATTTAATGGAATCCACAACAAGAAGACGTCTATTATGGTGGTGGTTGCCTCAACAAGAAGTTCATGCACCGGCTAGCGAGAAACAAGATCGTAGTTCCAAAGAGGCAAAGCAGAATGGGCTGCAGAGACATGGAGACTTTTAACATCACGCTCCTTGGTAAACCGGGTTGGAGATTACTCACATCTTCCAATTCTCTGTGTGCTCGAATTATCAGGGTACACTACTGCCGTAATAAAGGGTTTATGGAGGCAACGACGCCCAAAACGGCACATCAGACTTGGCAAGAGGAATCATCAATAGGGTAGGCACCGAAGATAGTATTTCCATTTGGGAGGACAACTCGATGCCGAGCTCCAGTACGGTAGGGCTTTTGTTTTGGCCATCTGATGCAATGGCAGATAAGGTGATCGAGCTTATCAAAGAAGATATCTATCGGCGGGATATGTAGAAGTTAACAAAAAAAGTAAGTTCCATCAACTGCATATAGAGTGTATCATGCAAATTCCTCTTAGCAGCAGAGCCCTTCTCGATCTGGCCGGAGTGTTGAGTTTTGGAAGGCGCCGCCAGCGAATGTAACAATGCTTTTTTTCCTGAAGTTTGCTGAATCGGTAGTATTCGGTCGTGCGCACCCATGCTTTTATTCCGATCGTTTGGTTCTGGAGGGAGTGACGCGAAGCTCTGTTCTGTGTTGGCATCAAGAGACATATTGGTCCATCATGCAATCAGAGGAAGGGAATAACATGAAGTCCGGATTGGAGGACTAGCTAACCGAGGTTCAAGCCTCCACGTTGTTGAGGGACTTGCTTGGTGTTCCGGGCTCCGCAGCAGTGGTATGAAAGTGGGGGCGGCAGCACAGGTGAAACTCAGAGTCCTACCTTTCAGGGTAATAACCCAAGGTCTGGCCTTAACTGGTTGTGCCTGGCAATGATCTTGTTGGAGGCATTGTTTTGAGAGCGGGGACTATCTTCAGGGTGAAAACCTTAGATCTTTGGTTGGGCGACGATGGTGCTAGTGCACCGTTCCCTTCTTAGAGTCATCGTTTTTGGAGAGTCTGTATTTCAGGTGTTGTCTTCGTGGTGGTTGTATTGCTGTTGCTAGGCCTAGGATGCTTTAGCGAGACTTTTGTTTCTTAGTTTCCTTTTTTATTTTTTGGTTGTGTGCATCCGTACTGCCATTATGGTTTTGCGTTGTTGCAGAGGCTATGTGTAATTGATATCTTTTGATATTAATATATTCCCTTTATCGAAAAAGCATAGTAGCATGGGACTGGGATGCTTGGGCGCATGATAATTCTGACATGTACATGGTCTGATCCGCCTACCATATGCTTGTTTCGCAGGTTGGAGATTGGAGAGTAACAAAGTAGGACGACTATTTATTCCTCCCAGAGCCCAGAGGATATGTGGAAGTGAGTGTGGAGCATGAACATAGTACCAAAGGTGTCTGCATTTTGGTGGCGGGTTATGCGAGGCATTGTGCCGGACTACTCAACCCCCACATGGAGGCATGTTAGAGAATATAGCGCATGTTCGTCTGCATATCCACTTCGAAAACATAGCTCCATGCATTAGCGAAATGCTCTCATGAAGTTTTGTTCCGTACAACATCGAGGTATATTATCAAGATTAAATTACCAAATTGCACCCCGACACTTGGGCTGCAGATATTAACTATGAACCGTGGTGTTCAAAAGAGGAACGAGCCAAGCTGATCAAGGATTTGATCCTAGTGTGGTAGTAAGGTGCAACGTCGTTCTCCCTGTTGGGGGCATCGTTTTTGGAGCAGACAACGGATGGCGGTGGTGCTGAGGTGGAGCGGTGTGCTTTTTCTGTGTCGGCGTCGTCCTGTCGCCGTGGATGGTGCAATGGTGTCTCGGGAAGGATGCAGTGTGATGGACTCGCGCAGGATGGTGGAGTCGTCTGGCGCCGTGGCAGCATCGATGGCAGGCCTGGCATGGTCAATGCGACGATCTCTCTTGAAGATGGAGTCGAGGAAGACGGGCGGTAGCAACTCCTATGGCGTGTGCGTTGGCGTATGCTGAGTGTCTGCTTGACTGGATGTACTTCTCATCTGCTATTGGGCGGCCTGGGGGGCATTTGATTTTGGTTGATGTGAGTTGGTGAATTGTCACCCCCTTCATCCCTCTGTAGGTTTAGCGAGATGGCTTCGAGTTTGATCTTTTGTATTGTTCTTGTAAGGTGTTGTTAATAATCTAATAAAAAAGCCGTGTGCATCCCTTGAATGCAGAAGCTGGGACGATATTTCCCCCATTTCGAAAAAAGTAAGACACATGACACAATGCTAGAACTTGAGCTAGCACCAAAGAATCTTGCCTCTAAGGGGCTCGGCCGAAATGCACCTATTATGGACCAAGCAATGATATCATTGAACGTGATATGGTGGCTCGGAGCGGAGGCATGTTAAGAGATGAATCAGGTGGCTTCAGAGGAGCATGGTGCAAGGCATACTCCGAGATTGTAGATCCTCTCATTTCGGAAGCACTAGACTGTGTGATGTTGTGGTCTTCGCCAAGCTCAAAACTCCAGTGGAATCATTATTGGGACTGACTGTTCTGAGCTAGTGCTTACTTGGGAAGCTAGGAGTCCGAATGTTCAAAATATGATCGTTATCGTTCAACTATTTCTGCATTTTCAGGTTGGGCGGCAGTACCACATGTGGCAGAGGTAGTACTGCTTATCCTTTGTTGTAACCTTCGTGAGCGGCAATACCGGTCACACTACCGGTCCAGTACCATGTAAGCACTTTCCGCTCTCTGTATTTCGTGCGGTGCTAGGCCGGTAGTGGCCCGATAGTACCGCCTATTGCAAATTTACTTGCAATAGCTGATACTCGCCATGTAGTACCGCTCCATTCTCTTCTTGTTGTGAACTCTGTTGGACAAGGCGACGCTTAGGCACCGCTTAAGCACGCTTAGGCAGTAGGCAATGGACAAACGCCTCGCCTAGGGCATAAGCAGAAGTCTAGGCAGTGTAACCAAGAAATTGTTTTCCACAATAAGAGAACATGCAATACTTCACGATCGAGTTAGATTGGCATTATTTTCAAGGTATTTATTATAAATTTACCCATTTACATGTTCTAAATTAATATTTATTCACATATAATAATCCATCTACACACTTGTTGGTATAAACTATGCCCGCATAGGCTATGCCTAGGCCGCTTAAGCATCGCCTAGGCACTAGGCGAATGGCAATCTCCTCGCTTACATCTAGCGCTTTTTCCAACCTTGGTTGTGAACCATCGTTTTTGAGTTCAGTTTCAACAGGCTAAGGGGGGGCTAAGGGGTAGTACCGCTTGTAGGAGCAGTACTACCACCGCAGAGGTAGTACCTTTTACAGGAGCGGTACTACCGCTTGTGTCACACAGTCAACGGTAACATTTAGAAAATGGGCATAAAAGGGGGTCTTCTTCCTCAATTGTTTTTTAACTTTGCACAACTTGAAAGTGCATGGAGCCCCCATGTGTGGTTTTGGTAATTAATGACAATCCCTATGGACTAATGTTTGCATTGAGTTATATTTGTAGGAGTTGTCTGATACGTCTCCAACGTATCTATAATTTCTTATGTTCCATGCTAGTTTTATGAAAATACCTACATGTTTTGTTTATACTTTATAATGTTTTTATGCATTTTCCGGGACTAACCTATTAACAAGATGTCTGATGACCCACAAGTATAGGGGATCGCAACAGTCTTCGAGGGAAGTATTACCCAATTTATTGATTCGACACAAGGGGAGACAAAGAATACTTGAAAGCCTTAAC
>NC_061514.1:163783344-163805038 GCF_022539505.1 Lolium rigidum
GTAAAACGGTAAAAAGATAACCCAAATTTGTCTAAATTTATATGTATCTTTTTTTTGTAGGGACAAGAAAGATTTTATTAAATTATGGAAGAAGTACAATCCTTACAAATAGTGTCAAGTAAATCGGAAAGATAGCTTCTAAGCCAGAACTGGGTTCGGTTTGAACATCTTCCCAGTTGAGCCAGACAGTGACTAGCTCCGTTTTGACTTCTATCTATCTTCCTAACACTAACATATCTCTCTCCAAAACTATTCTTAATGCTCCCAACCAGGTGTACTAGGGATGAAGCTTCTTTACCTTCTGCCAACAACATCTTGACCAGTGGCGGAGCCAGCTTGTGTAAGGGTGGGGCGCCCCACCCTTGCATTTCACATAGCACATACTTTAGTGAGAAATAAAAAAAAACTAGGAAATCTTTCTCATACATACATCAAGTAATTTTGGTTGCCCCACCCTAAGCAAAATTTCTAGATCCGCCACTGATCTTGACTACCACCCATCTCCAAGTCGATCGCCTCCGTCGACCAGCTAAGCGCTAATCTAATACCTTCGTCACTAGCCGCAAGCTACGCCTCCAAGGCAGACGAGCATCGTGTGATGCTACGACATGATGTGAAGATCACTTCCCCTTCGTGGTCCCTTAGAATCATCCCAGCACCTGCTTCACCATTTCTTTCATGATAGATGCCATCAACATTCAATTTCAGTCGACCCCGTGCTGATCGTTCCCAGCTCTTATCTGCTTCTTAGTTTTAGTGTCTCATGTGTTTTTGGTTTTCCTACCTGAATAGGAGATCACCTCCTCCCTTTGCATGCATCCGCGCCTGACGCTTGTCTGATCAAAAGCAGAGTATCCACATAGCTGCATAAAAACCGCCTTGAGGCTTCCGTTGGCGGCGCCGGTTTATCATGTGTTATTTCATTATGCACGTGCCATGCTCTCCAGAATACCATCAAGGTCATCATTCTCTGAATCTCGTTTAGTTTAGGCAGTAGCACTAACAGCCAGTCCTTCCTTGTATTCTCCTTATCTGCTCGTTGGGTAAATCCCAACACTGCCTCATGCTATGCCATATTCCTCTAGCATGTGGACATGTCACTAATGCATGAAACATATCCTCATCCTCTGTTCCACAATCTGGCACAATCTGGCAGGTGCCCACCATTTCCATTTTCCTCTTCATCATATTCACCTGTGTAGCAAGTCCATTTTTTGGCCAACTTCCACGCAAATAGGTGGAGCTAGGTTTTGCCAAATAAGTTTCCATACTGGGTTAGCTCCATCAGGTGTCGCTAGTTGTTCCTCTATCCCTACATCGGTATTGTTCTTCCATGCCAATTGCATATGCACTTTTGACACTGAAGCTAAGAAGTCTTCATCATTTCGTATGGAAGGTCGAATTTGTAAGATACACTCGACATCAATTGGTTGAAAATATCTGTTCAGTAGTTCAACATTCCAAGTTCCATTTGGGTTCAGTAATTCTGACACCCATCTTAGCTGGCACCTTCTCTTCGGGGAAATTGTTTTTAAAGTATTCTTTACTAGGTATCCAAGGGTCCCACCATATACATACCTTTGCATCATTAACAATACACCATATGACTCCCTTCTTCATCAAATCCAGACCATATTCAATGGCTCTCCAGATTGAAGATGGGTTCCCAGTGAAACCGTGTCTATAAGATTACCATTCGGGTAGTACCTTGCGCGTAGTAGCTGAGCACATCATGATTCTGGGTTTTCAATCAGCCTCCAAACTTGGCGGGTCAAAAGTGATTGATTAAACATCCTCATGTCTTTAAACCCCATTCCACCTCTTGTCTTTGGCTTTAACATGATATCCCATGCTAACTAGTGAGTTTTTCTTTTCCCCTTCTTAGAGCCCCACTAGAAATCTCTTATAATTTTGGTTAGATCATCACATAGGCCGAATGGGAGCTTGTACACACCCATGACATAGGTCGGTAGAGCCTGTGCTACTGCTTTTATGAGCACTTCTGTTCCCCCTTGTGCCATATGATTTTCTTCTTGTATGAGTCTCTTTGCTAGCTTGCCTTGCAGACTCTAAAATTTGCCTTTCGACATCCTACCTTCTGGAGTAGGTAAGCCTAGATATTTGGGTTCAAAATTTTCCACCTCAACATGAATGGTCTGTTTCACCGCAATTTTTACGTCCTCCCCACAAGATGGACCGAAGTAAATGGAACATTTGGCTGGATTAATTAGTTGGCCTGTGCTGCGACTATATTTCCCCAAGACTTGCACCACTCTGTTAGCTTGCAAGGTCAGCCTTAAGAAATAGCAAACTATCATCTGCAAAGAGGATATGTGATATTCTTGGTGCTCTTCGACATATTTTCATCGGTTTTATTCTATTTGCCTGCACCTCTTTTTGCAACAAGGCAGGATGAACCATCGGCTACAAATGGAAAAAGAAAGGGAGAAAGCGGATCACCTTGTCGTAGTCCACGAGAAGGCGAGAATGAATCCAGAAGGGTTCCATTAAATTTTACCGAATATCTCACTGTGGTCACACACTCCGTGATCCATTTGATCCACTTGTGAGAGAAACCCAATCTTTCCATTGAACTCCTTAAGAAGCCCCAATCAACCCTGTCATAGGCCTTCGACAAGTCCAGCTTATGAGCGCAATAATTGTTAGCTACATTTGAATTGTGCTCCATCACTCCATGTAGTGTAGGCACTCAAAGGCAATGAGTGCATTATCTGTTATCAATATTCCCGGAACAAAAACGCTCTGGTTCGGGGAAATAAGCTCACCTAAAATAGGTCTTAGCCGATTAACCAAACACTTGGCCACAATCTTATATAACACCGTGCATAAGCTTATTGGCCTAAATTCTTTCAACTCGGATGGATGATCCACTTTGGGTATTAGAACAATAGTCGCCTCATTAACACCCTCCGGCATCCTCCCAGAATCAAAAAATAACTTCACCGCTGCAATAATTTGTTGCTTTAGAGTGCCCCAATTTCTTTGGAAAAATCTTATTGGAAATCCGTCTGGTCCTGGAGCTTTTAGCGGGCCAATCTGAAACAGAGCATTAGAAATTTCATCATCATTAAAATCCCGTGTAAGTGCATTGTTCATATCCTCTGTGACTTTATTATCTAGTAACTGGACTACTTCGTGTGCCTCAAGAGAAGGGTCCCGAGTAAACAACTCTTTGAAAAATGAATTGGCCATCCTTTCCATTTCAGTAGGTTCTTCCTGCCACACTTCTTGGGCATCTTTTAGTTTTATCACCTTATTTTTACGCGCTCTCCATACCGCCTTTTGATGGAAAAAATGCGTGTTCCGATCTCCTTCTTTTAACCAGGATATACGAGACTGATAACCCACAAGTATAGGGGATCGCAACAGTCTTCGAGGGAAGTAAAACCCAAATTTATTGATTCGACACAAGGGGAGACAAAGAATACTTATAAGCCTTAACAGCTGAGTTGTCAATTCAGCTGCACCTGGAAAAGCACTAGTAACAGGGGTGATGTGAAAGCAGCAGTAATATGAGAGCAATAGTAACAGTAACACAACAGCGATAGCAAGTAACACGAAGGCAATGACACCAGAAAATAGTTGATACTACTTCTAATGGCATATAGGACCGAGTGAGTATTTGATGATGAAAGATGGACCGGGGTTCCTAGCTATCTACACTAGTGGTAACTCTCCAATAACAAGTGACAAGTCTTGGGTGAACAAATTACAGTTGGGCAATTGATAGGATTGAAATAGCATTAAGACAGAACATCAAGTTTACTAATCATGTAGGCATGTTTTCCATATATAGTCATACGTGCTCGCAATGAGAAACTTGCATAACATCTTTTGTCCTACCAGCCGGTGGCAGTCGGGCCTCAAGGGAATCTACTGGTAATTAAGGTACTCCTTTTAATAGAGCACCGGAGCAAAGCATTAACACTTGGAGAAAACATGTGATCCTCATATATAAGCCTTCCCCTCCAGTTGTCCCAGTTGCTGTCACTCTGGGGCCTCGGGTTCCGGACATAGACATGTGCAAACAACTTGTAGATACAATCTAAGCAAAAATTATAGAGCTCAAATATAAGATAATGCCACTCGTGCACTAGTGACAAGCATTAAACACAACAAGGTTGCAGCAACAATAACTTCACAAACTTTATAGATAGACTGATCATAATGTAACAATTCATTGGATCCCAACAAACACAACACCGATTACATCAGATGAATCTCAATCATGTAAGGCAGCTCATGAGATCATTTATTGAAGTACATGGGAGAGAGAGTACCAACTAGCTACTGCTAGAACCCATAGTCCATGGGGGAACTACTCACGGAGCATGATGGAGGCGGTGGCGTCGATGGAGAAGGCTTCCGGGGGCACTTCCCCGTCCCGGCAGCGTGCCGGAACAGAGATTATGTCCCCCGAAACTTGGTTTCGCGATGGCGGCGGCGCCCCTGGAGTCTTCTGGAATATGATTTGTTTTATATAGGGTTTTCGCGTCGCGAGGAATATATAGGCGAAAGGGCGGCGCGAGGGGGTGCCCGGGGGGCCCACCCCATATGGCGGCGCGCCCCCCTCCTTGGCCGCGCCGCCCTATGGTCTAGAGGTCGTGGGCCTCCCCCTGGCTTGCCCTTCTGGCTCCGTGTGTCCCTCGGAAAAATAGGAGGTTTGGCTTTTGTTTCGTCGAATTCCGAGAATATTGCCCGAACAGCTTTCCCGGAACCAAAAACAGCAGAAAACAGGAACTGGCACCTCGGCATCTTGTTAATAGGTTAGTCCCGGAAAATGCATAAAAACATTGTAAAGTGTGAGCAAAACATGTAGGTATTGTCATAAAACTAGCATGGAACATCAGAAATTATAGATACGTTGGAGACGTATCAAGCATCCCCAAGCTTAGTTCCTACTCGCCCTCGAGTAGGTAAACGATAAAAAGAATAATTTCTGAAGTGACATGCTACTAACATAATCTTGATCATACTATTGTAAAGCATATGAGATGAATGAAGTGACTCAAGGCAATGATCTATAGTTTGCTAACAAATAGATAACATATAGCAAAAAAAATTCATGAATAGTACTTTCAAGACAAGCATCAAAAAGTCTTGCATAAGAGTTAACTCATAAAGCAATAAATTCTTAATAAGAGGTTTTGAAGCAACACAAAGGAAGATTTAAGTTTCAGCAATTGCTTTCAACTTTCAACATGCATATCTCATGGATAATTGTCAACACAAAGTAATATAATAAGTGCAATAAGCAAGCATGTAAGAATCAATGCACAGATGAAACAAGTGTTTGCTTCTAAGATAGAAAGAAATAGGTAAACTGACTCAACATAAAGTAAAAGAAAGGCCCTTCGCAGAGGGAAGCAGGGATTAAATCATGTGCTAGAGCTTTTTAAGTTTTGAAATCATATAGAGAGCATACAAATAAAATTTTGAGAGCTGTTTGTTGTTGTCAACGAATGGTAGTGGGCACTCTAACCCCCTTGTCAAACAGACTTTCAAAGAGCGGCTCCCATGAAGGACGTTATCTCTACCAGCAAGGTAGATCATCCCTCTTCTCTTTTGTTTACTCATATATTTTAGTTTTATTTATAGATGACACTCCTCCCAACCTTTTGCTTTCACAAGCCGTGGCTAACCGAATCCCCGGGTTCTTTTCCAACATTTCACATACCATGAAGGAGTGTCTATTTGCAAAATTAAGTTGCTTACTGATGAATCAGGGCAAAACATGTGAAGAGAATTATTAGTGAAGGTTAATTAATTGGGGCTGGGAACCCCGTTGCCGACTCTTTTTGCAAAATTATTGGATAAGCGGATGAGCCACTAGTCCATTGGTGAAAGCTGCCCAACAAGATTGAAAGATAAAACACCACATACTTCCTCATGAGCTATAAAACATTGACACAAATAAGGAGTAATAAAGTTTTGAACTGTTTAAAGGTAGCACATGAAGTATTTACTTTGAATGGCAGAAAAATACCACATGGTATGTATTTATGGTGGATACAAATGGCATAGGTTTTGGCTCAAGGTTTTGGATGCACGAGAAGCATTCCCTCTCAGTACAAGGCTTTGGCTAGCAAGGTTATTTGAAGCAAACACAAGTATGAACCGGTACAGTAAAACTTACATAAGAACATATTGCAAGCATTATAAAACTCTACACTGTCTTCCTTGTTGCTCAAACACTTTTACCGTAAAATATCTAGACCTTAGAGAGACCAATCATGCAAACCAAATTTCAACAAGCTCTACGGTAGTTCTCCACTAATAGGTTTAAACTACATGATGCAAGAGCTTAAACATGATCTACTTGAGAGCTCAAAACAATTGCCAAGACAGTATGAAGCATTTTCTGTTTCCAACCAAATAGCAATAAATGAAGCGGCTTTCAACTTTCGCCATGAACATTAAAGTAAATTAAGAACACAAGTGTTCAAATGAAAAAGCGGAGCGTGTCTCTCTCCCACACGAGAAATGCGAGGATACGAATTTATTCAAACAAAAACAAAATAATAAAAACACACAGACGCTCCAAGTAAAGCACATAAAATGTGGAAGAATAAAAATATAGTTTCACTAGAGGTGACCTGATAAGTTGTTGATGAGGAAGGGGATGCCTTGGGCATCCCCAAGCTTAGATGCTTGAGTCTTCTTGAAATATGCTTGGGTGACCCACGGGGGCATCCCCAAGCTTAGGCTCTTCACTCTTCTTGATCACATTATATCACCCTTCTCTCTTGACCCTTGAAAACTTCTGCCACACCAAACTTCTCATAAACTTCATTAGAGGGGTTAGTACTCAAAAAAATTAAATCCACTTTAGTTCTGTAGTGACACATTGCAAGAACTCAATAAAATATTAGCTACAGATCTCCACGTCTAGAAAGCCTTACTTAAAGTCCACAAGAGACAATGCAAAAAACAGAGACAAAATCTATCAAAACAGAACAGCCAGTAAACATGAACTTTTTCGAGATAATTCCGTTGCTCAAATCAGAAAACTCAAAACGAATGAAAGTTGCGTACAAATCTGAGGAACACACATGAATTTTCGCAGAATTTTTAGGTTCTCCTACAGAGAGATCTACTCAAATTCGTGACAGCTAAAAATCTGTTTCTGCGCAGAAATCCAAATCTAGCATCAACATTATATTAGAGACTTTACTTGGCACAACAATGCGATAAAATAAAGATACAAAGGAGTAGTTACAGAAGTAAACAAACTCCTTGACTCAAATAAAAGAAAAATTGCAGAAATAAAACAATGGGTTGTCTTCCATAAGCGCTTTTCTTTAACGCCTTTCAGGTAGGCGCAGAAGATTTTAATGATGCTCACATGGAAAATGGAAAATGAAGCAAAAGGAGCATCAAGAAGCAAATTCAAAACACATTTAAGCCTAACCCACTTCCTATGCATAGGAATCTTGTACACAAATAAATTCATGAAGAACAAAGTGACAAGCATAGGAAGATAAAACAAGAGTAACTTCAAAAGTTTCAGCATATAGAGAGGTGTTTTAGTACCATGCAAATTTCTACAACCATATTTTCCTCTCTCATAATAATTTTCAGTAGCTTCATGAATAAACTCAACAATATAACCATCACATAAAGCATGCTTTTCATGATCCACAAACACATAATTTTTATCAAGCTAAAAAATAATAGGATCAAAACTTTCAAAACCACTTTTATCAATAATATAACAAGATGATTGATCAATCTCAAAAGATATGGGACTCCTAGATAAAGTCAAGACCTCTCCAATCCCATTTTCATTAGTAGTACAATTAATATTATCAAGTAACATAGGACCATCATCTAGAGCTTTATCATAAACATTTGCTAAGCAAAACTCTTTAGTACCATGCATTTCGATATCAGACACAAACAAAGCATTATCATAAGATTTATTAAAATAGCATGGATTATCATAGATAACAGTAGCATAATTATTCTCACAAGTTTTACTCATAGGGAATATTTCAAGAGAATCCACATGAACATAACATTCATCCTCCTTTGGTAAACATGGAGGACAATCAAATAGTGTAAGAGATAAAGAGTTACTCTCATTAGAAGGTTGGCATGGGTAGCTAATCCATTCTTCCTCCTTTTGTTCATCACTCTCCTCCTCTTTTTCATCCAATGAGCTTTCAGGTTCATCAATTTCTTCTTTCACAAGTTCCTGCAAATTGTGAGTGCATTCTTGTGCATGAATGAGTCTCTCTTTATAATCAATGATATAAGAATTATTGATGTAATGTTCTATGCAAAAATCAAGGATAGAAGAGACATAATCTTTAAGGTCCTTACAAGCAACACAGGTTTCATAATTTTTAGATATGAAGGATTCTATTTCAGAAGCTCCCATAAATAAAACAATTTGTTCTACTTCTTTGAACCCAAGATGAATATAGTTATTCCAATGATAGTTCACAATTAAAACTTATTTACTAAAGCCACATTGGAATTTAGGATGTTTAGTATCCTGTTCAGAGCAACAATTTATATCATGGCGTTTAAGCAAGATTTTAGCAATTGTATTCAATTTTCTAACAGGGGACTCATGACTTTACCCTTTCTTGATTCTCTAGAATTCATATATAATTCTATAAGCTCCATACAGGTTGTGGGTTCTTCCATAACAACAGTTTTTAATTTTTCGGTTTTTTAAATTTTTATGGATTTTCGGGTATATAGGAAAAATAAAACAAGACAAAAACAAACTAGACAAAAGTAAACTAAGCAAAATAATACTAGACAGAAATAAACTAAACACAAATAAACTAGACAAAAGTAAACTAAGCAAAACAAAATAAAATAAAAACAGAGAGAGGTAGAGTGTACTCCCCAGGTGAACTTATGAGTAGAGCTATGCCTCCCCGGCAACAGACGCTGTAAAATAGTCTTGATAACCCACAAGTATAGGGGATCGCAACAGTCTTCGAGGGAAGTAAAACCCAAATTTATTGATTCGACACAAGGGGAGACAAAGAATACTTATAAGGCTTAACAACTGAGTTGTCAATTAAGCTGCACCTGGAAAAGCACTAGTAACAGGGGTGATGTGAAAGCAGCAGTAATATGAGAGCAATATTAACAGTAACACAGCAGTAGTAGCAGTAACACAGAGGCAATGACACCAGAAAATAATTGATACTACTTCTAATGGCATATAGAACCGAGTGAGTATTTGATGATGAAAGATGGACCGGGGTTCCCAGCTATCTACACTAGTGGTAACTCTCCAATAACAAGTGACGTGTTGGGTGAATAAATTACAGTTGGGCAATTGATAGGATTGAAATAGCATTAAGACAGAACATCAAGTTTACTAATCATGTAGGCATGTTTTCCATATATAGTCATACGTGAGAAACTTGCATAACATCTTTTGTCCTATCAGCCGGTGGCAGCCGGGTGATGCGCGTGATATACACACGTCCGTTGGGAACCCCAAGAGGAAGGTGTGATGCGCACAGCAGCAAGTTTTCCCTCAGTAAGAAACCAAGGTTATCGAACCAGTAGGAGTCAAGAAACACGTGAAGGTTGTTGGTGGCGGAGTGTAGTGCGGCGCAACACCAGGGATTCCGGCGCCAACGTGGAACCTGCACAACACAATCAAAGTACTTTGCCCCAACGTAACAGTGAAGTTGTCAATCTCACCGGCTTGCTGTAAACAAAGGATTAGATGTATTGTGTGGAAGATGATTGTTTGCGAAGAACAGTAAAGAACAAGTATTGCAGTAGATTGTATTTCAGATGTAAAGAATGGACCGGGGTCCACAGTTCACTACTGGTGTCTCTCCCATAAGATAAATAGCATCTTGGGTGAACAAATTAGAGTTGGGAAATTGACAAATAAAGAAGGCATAACAATGCACATACATATATCATGATGAGTACTATGAGATTTAATCAGAGCATTACGACAAAGTACATAGACCGCTATCCAGCATGCATCTATGCCTAAAAAGTCCACTTTCAGGTTATCATCCGAACCCTTCCAGTATTAAGTTGCAAACAACAGACAATTGCATTAAGTATGGTGCATAATGTAATCAACACAAATATCCTTAGACAAAGCATCGATGCTTTATCCCTAGTGGCAAGAGCACATCCACAACCTTAGAACTTTCTGTCATCGTCCTGCATTCAATGGAGGCATGAACCCACTATCGAGCATAAATACTCCCTCTTGGAGTCAAAAGTATCAACTTGGCCAGAGCCTCTACTAACAACGAGAGCATGCAAGAACATAAACAACATATATGATAGATTGATAATCAACTTGACATAGTATTCAATATTCATCGGATCCCAACAAACACAACATGTAGCATTACAAATAGATGATCTTGATCATGATAGGCAGCTCACAAGATCTAACATGATAGCACAATGAGGAGAAGACAAGCATCTAGCTACTGCTATGGACCCATAGTCCAGGGGTGAACTACTCACACATCGATCCGGAGGCGATCATGGCGATGAAGAGCCCTCCGGAGATGATTCCCCTCTCCGGCAGGGTGCCGGAGGCGATCTCCTGAATCCCCCGAGATGGGATTGGCGGCGGCGGCATCTCTGGAAGGTTTTCCGTATCGTGGCTCTCGGTACTGGGTATTCGCGGCGAAGGCTTTAAGTAGGCGGAAGGGCGGAGTCTGAGGAGTCACGGGGGCCCCACACGCTAGGGCCGCGCGGGCCCCTCTAGGCCGCGCCGCCCTAGTGTGGCGGCGCCCCGTTGCCCCACTTCGTATCTCCCTCGGTCTTCTGGAAGCTTCGTGGAAAAATAAGCCCCTGGGCGTTGATTTCGTCCAATTCCGAGAATATTTCCTTACTAGGATTTCTGAAACCAAAAACAGCAGAAAACAAAGAACTGGTTCTTCGGCATCTCGTCAATAGGTTAGTGCCAGAAAATGCATAATAATGACATATAATGTGTATAAAACATGTCAGTATCATCATAAAAGTAGCATGGAACATAAGAAATTATAGATACGTTTGAGACGTATCAAGCATCCCCAAGCTTAGTTCCTACTCGCCCTCGAGTAGGTAAATGATAACAAGGATAATTTCTGAAGTGACATGCTATCATAATCTTGATCAATACTATTGTAAAGCATATGAGATGAATGCAGCGATTCGAAGCAATGGTGAAGATAACGAGTAAACAAATGAATCATATAGAAAAGACTTCATGAATAATACTTTCAAGACAAGCATCAATAAGACTTGCATAAGATTTACTCATAAAGCAATAAATTCTTAGTAGAAAGCTTTGAAGCAACACAAAGGAAGATATAAGTTTCAGCGGTTGCTTTCAACTTCAACATATTTATCTCATGGATAATTGTCAACACAAAGTAATATAACAAGTGCAATAGGTAAACATGTAAGAATCAAATGCACACAGTTGATACAAGTGTTTGCTTCTGAGATAGAAAGAATAGGTAAACTAACTCAACAATAAAGTAGAAGAATGGCCCTTCGCAGAGGGAAGCATGGATTACTATATTTGTGCTAGAGCTTTTCATTTTGAAAACATAGAAACAATTTTGTCAATGGTAGTAACAAAGCATATGTGTTATGTATAAGACATCTTATAAGTTGCAAGCCTCATGCATAGATTACCAATAGTGCTCGCACCTTGTCCTAATTAGCTTGGATTAACATGGATTATCATTGCATAGCATATGTTTCAACCAAGTGTCACAAAGGGGTACCTCTATGCCGCCTGTACAAAGGTCTAAGGAGAAAGCTCGCATTGGATTTCTCGCTTTTGATTATTCTCAACTTAGACATCCATACCGGGACAACATAGACAACGAGATAATGGACTCCTCTTTAATGCATAAGCATTCAACAACAGATAAAATTCTCATAAGAGATTGAGGATTAATTGTCCAAACTGAAATTTCCACCATGAATCATGGCTTTAGTTAGCGGCCCAATGTTCTTCTCTAACAATATGCATACTCAAACCATTTGATCATGAAAATCGCCCTTACTTCAGACAAGACGAACATGCATAGCAACTCACATGATATTCAACAAAGGTGTAAAAGTTGATGGCGTCCCCAGAAACATGGTTACCGCTCAACAAGCAACTTCTTAAGAAATAAGACACATAAGTACATATTCTTCACCACAATAGTTTTTAAGGCTACTTTTCCCATGAGCTATATATTGCAAAGACAAAGGATAGAATTTTAAAGGTAGCACTCAAGTAATGTGCTTTGGAATGGCAGAGAAATACCATGTAGTAGGTAGGTATGGTGGACACAAATGGCAGAGTATTTGGCTCAAGGATTTGGATGCACGAGAAGAATTTCTCTCAATACAAGGCTAGGCTAGTGATGTCGTGTATTTCACACGTTCGTTGGGCAACCCCAAGAGGAAGGTATGATGAGCACAGCAGCAAGTTTTCCCTCAGAAAGAAACCAAGGTTTATCGAACCAGGAGGAGCCAAGAAGCACGTTGAAGGTTGATGGCGGCGAGATGTAGTGCGGCGCAACACCGGGGATTCCGGCGCCAACATGGAACCCGCACAACACAACCAAAGTACTTTGCCCCAACGAAACAGATGAGGTTGTCAATCTCACCGGCTTGCTGTAACAAAGGATTAACCGTATTGTGTGGAAGATGATTGTTTGCAGAGAAAACAAGTAAAAACAAGTATTGCAAGAGATTGTATTTCAAGAAAGAGAATTGGACCGGGGTCCACAGTTCACTAGAGGTGTCTCTCCCATAAGACGAACGAGCATGTTGGGTGAACAAATTACAGTTGGGCAATTGACAAATAAAGAGAGCATGACAATGCACATACATATCATGATGAGTATAGTGAGATTTAATTGGGCATTACGACAAAGTACATAGACTGCCATCCAACCGCATCTATGCCTAAAAGTCCACCTTCAGGTTATCATCCGAACCCCCTCCAGTATTAAGTTGCAAAGCAACAGACAATTGCATTAAGTATGGTGCGTAATGTAACTAGTGACTACATCCTTGAACATAGCACTAATGTTTTATCCCTAGTGGCAACAGCACAACACAACCTTAGAACTTTACGTCACTCGTCCCGTGTGTCAATGCAGGCATGAACCCACTATCGAGCATAAGTACTCCCTCTTGGAGTTACAAGCATCTACTTGGCCAGAGCATCTACTAGTAACGGAGAGCATGCAAGATCATAAACAACACATAAGCATAACTTTGATAATCAACATAACAAGTATTCTCTATTCATCAGATCCCAACAAACGCAACATATAGAATTACAGATAGATGATCTTGATCATGATAGGCAGCTCACAAGATCCGACAATGATAGCACAATGGGGAGAAGACAACCATCTAGCTACTGCTATGGACCCATAGTCCAGTGGTAGACTACTCACACATCACACCGGAGGCGACCATGGCGGCGTAGAGTCCTCCGGGGGATGATTCCCCTCTCCGGCAGGGTGCCGGAGGCAATCTCCTGGATCCCCCGAGATGGGATCGGCGGCGACGGCGTCTCTGGAAGGTTTTCCGTATCGTGGCTCTCGGTACTGGGGGTTTCGTCATGGAGGCTTTAAGTAGGCGGAAGGGTAGGTCGAGAGGCGGCACAGGGGGCCCAAACCACAGGCCGGCGCGGCCAGGGGTGGGGCCGCGCCGCCCTAGGGTTTGGCCACCCTGTGGCCCCTCTTCGTCTCGTCTTCGGTCTTCTGGAAGCTTCGTGGAAAAATAGGCCTCTGGGCTTTTATTTCGTCCAATTCCGAGAATATTTCTTTACTAGGATTTCTGAAACCAAAAACAGCAGAAAACAAAGAATCGGCACTTCTGGCATCTTGTTAATAGGTTAGTTCCAGAAAATGCACGAATATGACATAAAGTGTGCATAAAACATGTAGATAACATCAATAATGTGGCATGGAACACAAGAAATTATCGATACGTTGGAGACGTATCAGCATCCCCAAGCTTAGTTCTGCTCGTCCCGAGCAGGTAAAACGATAACAAAGATAATTTCCGGAGTGACATGCCATCATAATCTTGATCATACTATTTGTAAAGCATATGTAGTGAATGCAGCGATCAAAACAATGTGTATGACATGAGTAAACAAGTGAATCATAAAGCAAAGACTTTTCATGAATAGCACTTCAAGACAAGCATCAATAAGTCTTGCATAAGAGTTAACTCATAAAGCAATAATTCAAAGTAAAGGTATTGAAGCAACACAAAAGAAGATTAAGTTTCAGCGGTTGCTTTCAACTTGTAACATGTATATCTCATGGATATTGTCAACATAGAGTAATATAATAAGTGCAATAAGCAAGTATGTAGGAATCAATGCACAGTTCACACAAGTGTTTGCTTCTTGAGGTGGAGAGAAATAGGTGAACTGACTCAACATTGAAAGTAAAAGAATGGTCCTCATAGAGGAAAGCATCGATTGCTATATTTGTGCTAGAGCTTTGATTTTGAAAACATGAAACAATTTTTCAACGGTAGTAATAAAGCATATGAGTTATGTAAATTATATCTTACAAGTTGCAAGCCTCATGCATAGTATACTAATAGTGCCCGCACCTTGTCCTACTTAGCTTGGACTACCGGGTCATCACAATGCACATGTTTTAACCAAGTGTCACAATGGGGTACCTCTATGCCGCCTGTACAAAGGTCTAAGGAGAAAGCTCGCATTGGATTTCTCGCTATTGATTATTCTTCAACTTAGACATCCATACCGGGACAACATAGACAACAGATAATGGACTCCTCTTTTATGCATAAGCATGTAACAACAATTAATAATTTTCTCATTTGAGATTGAGGATATATGTCCAAAACTGAAACTTCCACCATGGATCATGGCTTTAGTTAGCGGCCCAATGTTCTTCTCTAACAATATGCATGCTTAACCATAAGGTGGTAGATCGCTCTTACTTCAGACAAGACGAACATGCATAGCAACTCACATGATATTCAACAATGAGTTGATGGCGTTCCCCAGTAAACATGGTTATCGCACAACAAGCAACTTAATAAGAGATAAAGTGCATAATTACATATTCAATACCACAATAGTTTTTAAGCTATTTGTCCCATGAGCTATATATTGCAAAGGTGAATGATGGAATTTTAAAGGTAGCACTCAAGCAATTTACTTTGGAATGGCGGGAAAATACCATGTAGTATAGGTAGGTATGGTGGACACAAATGGCATAGTGGTTGGCTCAAGTATTTTGGATGCATGAGAAGTATTCCCTCTCGATACAAGGTTTAGGCTAGCAAGGTTATTTGAAACAAACACAAGGATGAACGGTACAGCAAAACTCACATAAAAGACATATTGAAAACATTATAAGACTCTACACCGTCTTCCTTGTTGTTCAAACTCAAAACTAGAAATTATCTAGACCTTAGAGAAACCAAATATGCAAACCAAATTTTAGCATGCTCTATGTATTTCTTCATTAATGGGTGCAAAGCATATGATGCAAGAGCTTAAACATGAGCACAACAATTTCCAAGTATCACATTACCCAAGACATTTTTAGCAATTACTACATGTATCATTTTCCAATTCCAACCATATAACAATTTAACGAAGGAGAAACTTCGCCATGAATACTATGAGTAGAAACCAAGGACATATTTGTCCATATGCTACAGCGGAGCGTGTATCTCTCCCATAAAGTGAATGCTAGGATCCATTTTATTCAAACAAAACAAAAACAAAAACAAAACGACGCTCCAAGAAAAAGCACATAAGATGTGGCCGAATAAAAATGTAGTTTCAGGGGAGGAACTCGATAATTTGTCGATGAAGAAGGGGATGCCTTGGGCATCCCCAAACTTAGACGCTTGAGTCTTCTTGATATATGCAGGGGTGAACCACGGGTGCATCCCCAAGCTTAGAGCTTTCACTCTCCTTGATCATGTTGCATCATACTCCTCTCTTGATCCTTGAAAACTTCCTCCACACCAAACTCGAAACAACTCATTAGAGGGTTAGTGCACAATATAAATTGACATATTCAGAGGTGACACAATCATTCTTAACACTTCTGGACATTGCATAATGCTACTGGACATTAGTGGATCAAAGAAATTCATCCAACATAGCGAAAGAGGCAATGCGAAATAAAAGGCAGAATCTGTCAAAACAGAACAGTTCGTATTGACGAATTTTAAAATGGCACCAGACTTGCTCAAACGAAAATGCTCAAATTGAATGAAAGTTGCGTACATATCTGGGGATCATGCTCGTAAATTGGCGTAATTTTCTGAGCTACCTACAGGGAGATAGACCCAGATTCGTGACAGCAAAGAAATCTGGAACTGCGCAGTAATCCAAATCTAGTACTTACTTTTCTATCAACGGCTTAACTTGGCACAACAAAACTCAAAACTAAGATAAGGAGAGGTTGCTACAGTAGTAAACAACTTCCAAGACACAAAATAAAAACAAAGTACTGTAGGTAAAAACATGGGTTGTCTCCCATAAGCGCTTTTCTTTAACGCCTTTCAGCTAGGCGCAGAAAGTGTGTATCAAGTAACATCGAGAGATGAAGCATCAACATCATAATTTGTTCTAATAATAGAATCATAAGGTACCTTCATTCTCTTTCTAGGGAAGTGTTCCATACCTTTCTTGAGAGGAAATTGATATTTTATATTACCTTCCCTCATATCAATAATAGCACCAACTGTTCGAAGAAAAGGTCTTCCCAATATAATTGGACAAGATGCATTGCATTCAATATCCAAGATAACAAAATCAACGGGGACAAGGTTATTGTTAACGGTGATGCGAACATTATCAACTTTACCCAAAGGTTTCTTTGTAGAATGATCAGCAAGATTAACATCCAAATAACAATTTTTCAGCGGTGGCAAGTCAAGCATATTATAAATTTTCTTAGGCATAACGTAAATACTTGCACCAAGATCACATAAAGCATTACAATCAAAATCTTTAACCTTCATCTTAATGATGGGCTCCCAACCATCTTCTAGCTTTTTAGGAATAGAGGCTTCGCGCTCTAGTTTCTCTTCTCTAGCTTTTATGAGAGCATTTGTAATATGATGCGTGAAAGCCAAATTTATAGCACTAGCATTAGGACTTTTAGCAAGTTTTTGCAAGAACTTTATAACTTCAGAGATGTGGCAATCATCAAAATTCAAACCATTATAATCTAAAGCAATAGGATCATCATCCCCAATGTTGGAAAAAATTTCAGCGAGCTTTATCACAAGCGGTTTCAGCGAGTTTTAGCAGTTTCAGGCAGCTTTTCGCGCTTTGCATTGGAAGTGGAAACATTGCTAACACCAATTCTTTTATTAGTATGAGTAGGAGGTGCAGCAACATGTGTAGCATTAGCATTACTAGTGGTGGTAATAGTCCAAACTTTAGCTATATTCTTCTCTTTAGCTAGTTTTTCATTTTCTTCTCTATCCCACCTAGCACGCAGTTCAGCCATTAATCTTATATTCTCATTAATTCTAACTTGAATGACATTTGCTGTAGTAACAATTTTATTTTCAATATCCCTATTAGGCATAACTTTTGATTTCAAAAGATCAACATCAGAAGCAAGACTATCAACTCTAGAAACAAGAATATCAATTTTATGGAGTTTTTCCTCAACAGATTTGTTAAAGGCAGTTTGTGTACTAATAAATTCTTTAAGCATAGCTTCAAGTCCAGGGGGTGAATTCCTATTATTGTTGTAATAATTTCCATAAGAATTACCATAGCCGTTGCCATTATTATAAGGATATGGCCTATAGTTGTTACTAGAATTGTTCCGGTAAGCATTGTTGTTGAAATTATTATTTTTAATGAAGTTCACATCAACATGTTCTTCTTGTGCAACCAATGAAGCTAACGGAACATTATTAGGATCAATATTAGTCCTATCATTCACAAGCATAGACATAATAGCATCAACCTTATCATTCAAGGAAGAGGATTCTTCAACAGAATTTACCTTCTTACCTTGTGGAGCTCTTTCCGTGTGCCATTCAGAGTAGTTGATCATCATATTATCAAGAAGCTTTGTTGCTTCACCAAGAGTGATGGACATAAAGGTACCTCCGGCAGCTGAATCCAATAAATTCCGCGAAGAAAAATTTAGTCCTGCATAGAAGGTTTGGATGATCATCCAAGTAGTCGATCCATGGGTTGGGCAATTTTTAACTAGAGATTTCATTCTTTCCCAAGCTTGAGCAACATGTTCAGTATCTAATTGTTTAAAATTCATTATGCTACTCCTCAAAGATATAATTTTAGCGAGGGGATAATATCTACCAATAAAAGCATCCTTGCATTTAGTCCAGGAATCAATACTATTCTTAGGCGAGAGATAGCAACCAATCTTTAGCTCTTCCTCTTAATGAGAAAGGGAACAATTTTAGTTTAATAATATCACCATCTACATCTTTATATTTTTGCATTTCACATAGTTCAACAAAATTATTAAGATGGGCAGCAACATCATCAGAACTAATTCCGGAAAATTGATCTTTCATAACAAGATTCGAGTAAAGCGGGTTTAATTTCAAAGAATTCTCGCTGTAGTAGCAGGTGGAGCAATAGGTGTGCATAAGAAATCATTATTATTTGTGGTTGTGAAGTCACACAACTTAGTATTTTCAGGGGTAGCCATTTTAGCAATAGTAAATAAAGCAAACTAGATAAAGTAAATGCAAGTAAACTAATTTTTTTGTGTTTTCGATATAGCAAACAAGATAGCAAATAAAGTAAAACTAGCAACTAATTTTTTTGTATTTTGATTTAGTGCAGCAAACAAAGTAGTAAATAAAACTAAGCAAGACAAAAACAAAGTAAAGAGATTGAGAAGTGGAGACTCCCCTTGCAGCGTGTCTTGATCTCCCGGCAACGGCGCCGGAAAATATGCTTGATGGCGTGTATTTCACACGTTCGTTGGGCAACCCCAAGAGGAAGGTATGATGAGCACAGCAGCAAGTTTTCCCTCGGAAAGAAACCAAGGTTTATCGAACCAGGAGGAGCCAAGAAGCACGTTGAAGGTTGATGGCGGCGAGATGTAGTGCGGCGCAACACCAGGGATTCCGGCGCCAACGTGGAACCTGCACAACACAACCAAAGTACTTTGCCCCAACGAAACAGTGAGGTTGTCAATCCCACCGGCTTGCTGTAACAAAGGATTAACCGTATTGTGTGGAAGATGATTGTTTGCAGAGAAAACAGTAAAAACAAGTATTGCAGTAGATTGTATTTCAGTAAAGAGAATTGGACCGGGGTCCATAGTTCACTAGAGGTGTCTCTCCCATAAGACGAACAGCATGTTGGGTGAACAAATTACAGTTGGGCAATTGACAAATAAAGAGAGCATGACAATGCACATACATATCATGATGAGTATAGTGAGATTTAATTGGGCATTACGACAAAGTACATAGACCGCCATCCAACCGCATCTATGCCTAAAAAGTCCACCTTCGAGGTTATCATCCGAATCCCCTCCGGTATTAAGTTGCAAAGCAACGGACAATTGCATTAAGTATGGTGCGTAATGTAACTAGTGACTACATCCTTGAACATAGCACTAATGTTTTATCCCTAGTGGCAACGAGCACAACACAACCTTAGAACTTTCTCGTCATCTGTCCCGGTGTCAATGCGGGCATGAACCCACTATCGAGCATAAGTACTCCCTCTTGGAGTTACAAGCATCTACTTGGCCAGAGCATCTACTAGTAACGGAGAGCATGCAAGATCATAAACAACACATAAGCATAACTTTGATAATCAACATAACAAGTATTCTCTATTCATCGAGATCCCAACAAACGCAACATATAGAATTACGGATAGATGATCTTGATCATGATAGGCAGCTCACAAGATCCGACAATGATAGCACAATGGGGAGAAGACAACCATCTAGCTACCGCTATGGACCCATAGTCCAGGGGTAGACTACTCACACATCACACCGGAGGCGACCATGGCGGCGTAGAGTCCTCCGGGGATGATTCCCCTCTCCGGAAGGGTGCCGGAGGCGATCTCCTGGATCCCCCGAGATGGGATCGGCGGCGACGGCGTCTCCGGAAGGTTTTCCGTATCGTGGCTCTCGGCATCGGGGGTTTCGTCACGGAGGCTTTAAGTAGGCGGAAGGGTAGGTCGAGAGGCGGCACGAGGGGCCCAAACCACGGGCCGGCGCGGCCGGGGTGGGGCCGCGCCGCCCTAGGGTTTGGCCACCCCGTGGCCCCTCTTCGTCTCGTCTTCGGTCTTCCGGAAGCTTCGTGTAAAAATAGGCCTCCGGGCTTTTATTTCGTCCAATTCCGAGAATATTTCTTTACTAGGATTTCGAAACCAAAAACAGCAGAAAACAGACAACGGCACTTCGGCATCTTGTTAATAGGTTAGTTCCGGAAAATGCATAAATATGACATAAAGTATGCATAAAACATGTAGATAACATCAATAATGTGGCATGGAACACAAGAAATTATCGATATGTTGGAGACGTATCAGCTAGCAAGGTTGTTTGAAGCAAACTCAAGTATAAAAGGTGCAGCAAAGCTCACATATGAACATATTGTAAGTATTATAAGACTTTACATTGTCTCCTTGTTGTTCAAACACCTTAACCAGAAAATATCTAGACTCTAGAGAAACTGATCATGCAAACCAAATTTTAACAAGCTCTATGTAGTTATTCATTAATGGATGCAAAGTACATGATGCAAGAGCTTAAACATGATCTATATGAGCACAAAAATTGCCAAGTATCACATTATTCAAGACATTATACCATTTACCACATGCGGCATTTTCTCGTTTCCAACCATATAACAATGAACGAAGTAGTTCAACCTTCACAATGAACATTAAAGATAAAGCTAAGAACATATGTGTTCATACGGAACAGACGGAGCGTGTCTCTCTCCCAAACAAAGAATGCTAGGATCCGATTTTATTCAAACAAAAACAAACAGACGCTCCAAGTAAAGCACATAAGATGTGACGGAATAAAAAGATAGTTTCACTAGAGGTGACCTGATAAGTTGTCGATGAAGAAGGGATGCCTTGGGCATCCCCAAGCTTAGACGCTTGGGTCTTCTTAAAATATGCGGGGATGAACCACGGGGCATCCCCAAGCTTAGACCTTTCACTCTTCTTGATCATATTGTATCATCCTCCTCTCTTGACCCTTGAAAACTTCCTCCACAACAAACTCAAAACAATCTCATTAGAGGGTTAGTGCATAATCGAAAATTCATATATTCACAGGTGACATAATCATTCTTAACACTTCTGGACATTGCACAAAGCTATCGAAAGTTAATGGAACAAAGAAATCCATCAAACATAGCAAAACAGGCAATGCGAAATAAAAGGCAGAATCTGTCAAAACAGAACAGTCCGTAAAGACGAATTTTTTAGAGGCACCAGACTTGCTCAGATGAAAATTCTCAAATTGAATGAAAGTTGCATACATATCTGAGGATCACGCACGTAAATTGGCAGATTTTTCTGAGTTACCTACAGACGGGGTGGCTCAATTTCGTGACAGCAAGAAATCTGTTTTTGCGCAGTAATCCAAATCTAGTATTGACTTTACTATGAAAGACTTTACTTGGCACAACAATGCAATAAAATAAAGATAAAGAGAGG
>NC_061514.1:163805138-163828232 GCF_022539505.1 Lolium rigidum
CTTCACCAAGAGTGATGGACATAAAGGTACCTCCGCAGCTCGAATCCAATAAATTCGCGAAGAAAAATTTAGTCCGCATAGAAGGTTTGGATGATCATCCAAGTAGTCAGTCCATGGGTTGGGCAATTTTTAACTAGAGATTTCATTCTTTCCCAAGCTTGAGCAACATGTTCAAGTATCTAATTGTTTAAAATTCATTATGCTACTCCTCAAAGATATAATTTTAGCAGGGGGGATAATATCTACCAATAAAAGCATCCTTGCATTTAGTCCATGAATCAATACTATTCTTAGGCAGTAGATAGCAACCAATCTTTAGCTCTTCCTCTTAATGAGAAAGGGAACAATTTTAGTTTAATAATATCACCATCTACATCTTTATATTTTTGCATTTCACATAGTTCAACAAAATTATTAAGATGGGCAGCAGCATCATCAGAACTAATTCCGGAAAATTGATCTTTCATAACAAGATTCAAGTAAAGCGTGTTTAATTTCAAAGAATTCTCGTCGTAGTAGCAGGTGGAGCAATAGGTGTGCATAAGAAATCATTATTATTTGTGGTTGTGAAGTCACACAACTTAGTATTTTCAGGGGTAGCCATTTTAGCAATAGTAAATAAAGCAAACTAGATAAAGTAAATGCAAGTAAACTAATTTTTTTGTGTTTTCGATATAGCAAACAAGATAGCAAATAAAGTAAAACTAGCAACTAATTTTTTTGTATTTTGATTTAGTGCAGCAAACAAAGTAGTAAATAAAACTAAGCAAGACAAAAACAAAGTAAAGAGATTGAGAAGTGGAGACTCCCCTTGCAGCGTGTCTTGATCTCCCCAGCAACGGCGCCGTAAAAATATGCTTGATGGCGTGTATTTCACACGTTCGTTGGGCAACCCCAAGAGGAAGGTATGATGAGCACAGCAGCAAGTTTTCCCTCGTAAAGAAACCAAGGTTTATCGAACCAGGAGGAGCCAAGAAGCACGTTGAAGGTTGATGGCGGCGAGATGTAGTGCGGCGCAACACCAGGGATTCCGGCGCCAACGTGGAACCTGCACAACACAACCAAAGTACTTTGCCCCAACGAAACAGTGAGGTTGTCAATCCCACCGGCTTGCTGTAACAAAGGATTAACCGTATTGTGTGGAAGATGATTGTTTGCAGAGAAAACAGTAAAAACAAGTATTGCAAGTAGATTGTATTTCAAGAAAGAGAATTGGACCGGGGTCCACAGTTCACTAGAGGTGTCTCTCCCATAAGACGAACAAGATGTTGGGTGAACAAATTACGCTTGGGCAATTGACAAATAAAGAGAGCATGACAATGCACATACATATCATGATGAGTATAGTGAGATTTAATTGGGCATTACGACAAAGTACATAGACCGCCATCCAACCGCATCTATGCCTAAAAAGTCCACCTTCAAGTTATCATCCGAACCCCTCCAGCATTAAGTTGCAAAGCAAATGACAATTGCATTAAGTATGGTGCGTAATGTAATCTAGTGACTACATCCTTGAGACATAGCACTCAATGTTTTATCCCTAGTGGCAACAACGACAACACAACCTTAGAACTTTCTGCCACTCGTCCTGTGTGTCAATGCAGGCATGAACCCACTATCGAGCATAAGTACTCCCTCTTGGAGTTACAAGCATCTACTTGGCCAGAGCATCTACTAGTAACGGAGAGCATGCAAGATCATAAACAACACATAAGCATAACTTTGATAATCAACATAACAAGTATTCTCTATTCATCGATCCCAACAAACGCAACATATAGAATTACATATAGATGATCTTGATCATGATAGGCAGCTCACAAGATCCGACAATGATAGCACAATGGGGAGAAGACAACCATCTAGCTACCGCTATGGACCCATAGTCCAGGGGTAGACTACTCACACATCACTCCGGAGGCGACCATGGCGGCGTAGAGTCCTCCGGGAGATGATTCCCCTCTCCGGAAGGGTGCCGGAGGCGATCTCCTCGGATCCCCCGAGATGGGATCGGCGGCGACGGCGTCTCCGGAAGGTTTTCCGTATCGTGGCTCTCGGTATCGGGGGTTTCGTCACGGAGGCTTTAAGTAGGCGGAAGGGTAGGTCGAGAGGCGGCACGGGGCCCAAACCACAGGCCGGCGCGGCCAGGGTGGGGCCGCGCCGCCCTAGGGTTTGGCCACCCCGTGGCCCCTCTTCGTCTCGTCTTCGGTCTTCCGGAAGCTTCGTGTAAAAATAGGCCTCCGGGCTTTTATTTCGTCCAATTCCGAGAATATTTCTTTACTAGGATTTCTGAAACCAAAAACAGCAGTAAAACAAGCAATCGGCACTTCGGCATCTTGTTAATAGGTTAGTTCCAGAAAATGCACGAATATGACATAAAGTGTGCATAAAACATGTAGATAACATCAATAATGTGGCATGGAACACAAGAAATTATCGATATGTTGGAGACGTATCAGCTAGCAAGGTTGTTTGAAGCAAACTCAAGTATAAAAGGTGCAGAAAAGCTCACATATGAACATATTGTAAGTATTATAAGACTTTACATTGTCTCCTTGTTGTTCAAACACCTTAACCAGAAAATATCTAGACTCTAGAGAAACTAATCATGCAAACCAAATTTTAACAAGCTCTATGTAGTTATTCATTAATGGATGCAAAGTACATGATGCAAGAGCTTAAACATGATCTATATGAGCACAAAAATTGCCAAGTATCACATTATTCAAGACATTATACCATTTACCACATGCAGCATTTTCTGTTTCCAACCATATAACAATGAACGAAGTAGTTCAACCTTCACAATGAACATTAAAGATAAAGCTAAGAACATATGTGTTCATACGGAACAGCGGAGCGTGTCTCTCTCCCAAACAAAGAATGCTAGGATCCGATTTTATTCAAACAAAAACAAACAGACGCTCCAAGTAAAGCACATAAGATGTGACAGAATAAAAAGATAGTTTCACTAGAGGTGACCTGATAAGTTGTCGATGAAGAAGGGATGCCTTGGGCATCCCCAAACTTAGACGCTTGGGTCTTCTTAAAATATGCAGGGATGAACCACGGGGGCATCCCCAAGCTTAGACCTTTCACTCTTCTTGATCATATTGTATCATCCTCCTCTCTTGACCCTTGAAAACTTCCTCCACAACAAACTCAAAACAATCTCATTAGAGGGTTAGTGCATAATCGAAAATTCATATATTCACAGGTGACATAATCATTCTTAACACTTCTGGACATTGCACAAAGCTACTGAAAGTTAATGGAACAAAGAAATCCATCAAACATAGCAAAACAGGCAATGCGAAATAAAAGGCAGAATCTGTCAAAACGGAACAGTCCGTAAAGACGAATTTTTAGAGGCACCGAGACTTGCTCGGATGAAAATTCTCAAATTGAATGAAAGTTGCATACATATCCGAGGATCACGCACGTAAATTGGCAGATTTTTCTGAGTTACCTACGAGTACGGGGTGGCTCAATTTCGTGACAGCAAGAAATCTGTTTTTGCGCAGTAATCCAAATCTAGTATTGACTTTACTATCAAAGACTTTACTTGGCACAACAATGCAATAAAATAAAGATAAGGAGAGGTTGCTACAGTAATAAAAACTTCCAAGACACAACAAAACATTAGCAAAATTAAAACATGGGTTATCTCCCAAGAAGTTCTTTCTTTATAGCTATTAAGATGGGCTCAGTAGATTTTAATGATGCACTCATAAGGAATAAGAGTTGAAGCAAAAAGAGCATCAAGAAGCAAATTCAAAACACATTTAAGTCTAACCCACTTCCTATGCATAGGAATCTTGTACACAAATAAATTCATGAAGAACAAAGTGAATAGCATAGGAAGACAAAACAAGTGTAACTTCAAAAATTTCAGCATATAGAGAGGTGTTTTAGTAACATGAAAATTTCTACAACCATATTTTCCTCTCTCATAATAATTTCCGAGTAGCATCATGAAAAAACTCAACAATATAACTATCACATAAAGCATTCTTATCATGAGTCTCATGTATAAAATAATTACTACTCCCAACATAAGCATAGTCATTCTTATTAATTGTAGTGGGAGAAAATTCAACAAAGTAGCTATCATTATTATTCTCATCCGGAAAACCAAATCTGATCCCGGGTGCATATGCACCTGGTATATATAAAACATATTTCCAAAACATAAAAAATTTAGTAAAAAAAATTAGCATATAGATGGACATGTTCTATGTGTGCACGTAAGGTTTCACATAAAACCAACAATTTTTCTACCTTGTGTAAAAAAGACAAATAATGCCTAAAAAAATAGACTATTTTAGCACCAAAGATTTGTCTTTTTTGCACAAGGCACCTAGCTATATCGGTTTTGCTGAAACAACTTTGTAAGCATGTAATATGTCAAGGTATACACGGGGAATTTTTATTTGTATTTTTCTAACATTTTAAAATATGTTTAATATGCATTTCAAATAAAGGGTGCATATGCACCCGGGTGTAGAAACACCCTGTCCATTCTCATCACCATAATCATCAAATGTAGGAGGCATAGTATAATCATAATAAACTTTATCCTCAATAGTAGGTGACACCAAAATACCACTATCATCATAAATGAGAGGAAAAGTGTCATCAAAGTAAATTCTCTCCTCCATGCTTGGGGGACTAAAAATATCATGCTCGTCAAAACCAGCTTCCCCAAGCTTAAATTCTTCCATAGCATTAGCAATAATAGTGTTCAAAGAGTTCATGCTAATAACATTGCTACAATTATTTTGCAAACAAAGTTCCATGGGTTTTTTAATTTTCTCTTCAAACACCTCATGTCCTAACTCAAGATAAATACTATAAAGATCTCTAATATTTTTGTTGTTTTCCATTAAGCCTAACTAGTGAAATCACACAACTTAGTGTTCTCAGGAGTATTCATTTCAGCAGTAGTAAACAAAGCAAACTAAATAAAGTAAATGCAAGTAACTAATTTTTTTGTGTTTTTGATATAAGAGCAAGACAGTAAATAAAGTAAAACTAGCAACTAAATTTTTTTGTGTTTTTTATACAAGAGCAAACAAAGCAGTAAATAAAGTAAAGTAAAGCAAGACAAAAACAATGTAAAGAGATTGGATGTGGCAGACTCCCCTTGCAGCGTGTCTTGATCTCCCCGGCAACGGCACCAGAAAAAGAGCTTGATGCGCGTGATATACACACGTCCGTTGGGAACCCCAAGAGGAAGGTGTGATGCACACAGCAGCAAGTTTTCCCTCAGTAAGAAACCAAGGTTATCGAACCAGTAGGAGTCAAGGAACACATGAAGGTTGTTGGTGGCGGAGTGTAGTGCGGCGCAACACCAGGGATTCCGACGCCAACGTGGAACTCGCACAACACAATCAAAGTACTTTGCCCCAACGTAACAGTGAGGTTGTCAATCTCACCGGCTTGCATGTAAACAAAGGATTAGATGTATTGTGTGGAAGATGATTGTTTGCGAAGAACAGTAAAGAACAAGTATTGCGATGAGATTGTATTTCGGATGTAAAGAATGGACCGGGGTCCACAGTTCACTAGTGGTGTCTCTCCCATAAGATAAATAGCATGTTGGGTGAACAAATTACAGTTGGGCAATTGACAAATAAAGAAGGCATAACAATGCACATACATATATCATGATGAGTACTATGAGATTTAATCAGGGCATTACGACAAAGTACATAGACCGCCTATCCAGCATGGATCTATGCCTAAAAAGTCCACTTTCAGGTTATCATCCGAACCCCTTCCAGTATTAAGTTGCAAACAACAGACAATTGCATTAAGTATGGTGCGTAATGTAATCAACACAAATATCCTTAGACAAAGCATCGATGTTTTATCCCTAGTGGCAACAAGCACATCCACAAGCTTAGAACTTTCACGTCACTCGTCCCGATTCAATGGAGGCATGAACCCACTACCGAGCATAAATACTCCCTCTTGGAGTCACAAGTATCAACTTGGCCGAGCCTCTACTAGCAACGGAGAGCATGCAAGAACATAAACAACATATATGATAGATTGATAATCAACTTGACATAGTATTCAATATTCATCGGATCCCAACAAACACAACATGTAGCATTACAAATAGATGATCTTGATCATGATAGGAAGCTCACAAGATCTAACATGATAGCACAATGAGGAGAATACAACCATCTAGCTACTGCTATGGACCCATAGTCCAGGGGTGAACTACTCACACATCGATCCGGAGGCGATCATGGCGATGAAGAGCCCTCCAGGAGATGATTCCCCTCTCCGGCAGGGTGCCGGAGGCGATCTCCTGAATCCCTCGAGATGGGATTGGCGGCGGCGGCGTCTCTGGAAGGTTTTCCGTATCGTGGCTCTCGGTACTGGGGTATTCGCGACGAACGCTTTAAGTACGCGGAAGGGCGGAGTCGGAGGAGTCACGGGGCCCCACACGCTAGGGCCGCGCGGGCCCCCTCTAGGCCGCGCCGCCCTAGTGTTGCGGCGCCCCGTGGCCCCACTTCGTATCTCCCTCGGTCTTCTGGAAGCTTCGTGGAAAAATAAGCCCCCGGGCGTTGATTTCGTCCAATTCCGAGAATATTTCTTTACTAGGATTTCTGAAACCAAAAACAGCAGAAAATAGCAACTGACTCTTCGGCATCTCGTCAATAGGTTAGTGCCGGAAAATGCATAATAATGACATATAATGTGTATAAAACATGTGAGTATCATCATAAAAGTAGCATGGAACATAAGAAATTATAGATACGTTTGAGACGTATCACCGGGCCTCACCGTGGGGCCTGCGGCGTCTGGAGGCCGGAACCGGGAGGGTTCCGCCATGGGAAGCTACGACGACTCCATCGATGTGGGGCGTGTCCTTTACGCCGGAAATCTGTCGATCGTCCCTCCGGATGAGTGCTGGATTCCGGCTAAAACCGACCCCGTCAAGCTCTCCATCGTCCCAGTTGGCGGCATACACATGTTCATCGGGGAAACCGTCGATTCCGACGGAAACCCACTGGTAAGTAACGCTAACGCGACCGCTGCTGAGCAGGACGCTGTCGCGAAGATCCGATCTGAGACGCAGGAACTTCCTAGCGAAGATTCCGCCTTAGATCTGAAAAAATCAAAACCCACCCAATCCGCCCCTGAGCAGGAAATAAAGGTGGAAGAACAATGCAGATCCGCCTGGATCTCCCAGGTGTTAGAGAAGCAAAGGTGTCACTTCGTGCACTTCTTGGCCCATACCGCCGGAACCGCCCCTCAAGAAGTCGGAGCTGGCCCCGAGCAGGTCGAGGCCCCGGAAAACAACGCTGCTCCGGATCAGCAAGAGGCTGTCGGAGAAAGCGGAGATCCGGTTGAAGAGTCGATTTTGGGCAACCTAAGCCCAATTTCCGGAGATACCCAATCCATGGACACTGAAGAGTTCGATCGCAAGGTGAGGGAATATGGATACGGTGATCAGCCTGAAGTTGACTCCACCCAGCCGAAGCAGGTACTTGCGACTGTAGCGGCGCTGGGAGAACATGGATCAGAAGAGGCAGGCACCCAATCCGACCCCCAGCCATCCCACCAGGGATCTCCAATGTCGCGGGAGCGGCCCCGCAAGGATTCTTCGTCGGAGGACCTCCTGTCGCCTGAAGAGATGGTCGCACAAGCAGGCATGGATGCGGTTTACCGCTCGGATATTCTTAACAAACCCATCACTCCCGAAGACGTAGAAGCATTAGAAGCTAAGAGACTGGAGCTACTGGCCACGACCAAAAGTTTAAGCACACCGCAGCCGCCATGCTCGGAGGAAAGGAAGCACGTCGCAGTTTTTGTGGAAGACTTCATCCGGCGCGAGAGGAGGTGGACGAAGGACTGGCAAAGGTCAAGGAACTCCGAAAGCATTGGGAGGACAAGATCGTTGAAGCTCATCATGAGGTCGAAAGGACCCGGCGTGAGTTGATAGCTCCCCGCAGGATCACCTTCGCAACTCCAACAGAGCAGCAGCCGTTCGCAACCCCAAAGGACAATATGACGAAGGCTGCAGAGATCTTGAAGAAAAAGAACGAGGAGATCGACATCGACTACGTTCGCACGCTCGTCGCTTCAGCAGTGAAGCAGCAGAGCAAGGCAGACACTTCGCGCAAGTTGGAGTCTAACCCAGAGCTTTGCGTCTCCACTGCGCAGAAGGACGCCCACGACAATCACCATCGAGATGACGAATCGCGAACCGGATCTTCGGAACGCAGAAGGAAAGCCAGAGAACACCCAAATCCAATCCCCGTCCCATCAAAGACGCCTCCGTCAGATCCAAGAAAGGGAAAGGATGCAATGTACTCTGGACGGGACAAGTACCGCAACCCCTCTCCTCCGCCTAATGGTTACCCGCGTCCCCCTCGCCGCCGTAGTCCAGCCGGAAACTCCAGGCCCCAGGGGCATGGTGGAATTTTTATCCGCGACAACGTGCTGCCCTCAAGAAACAGAAACAGGGAGCGCACGCCGGAACCCCGCCGGAATCAGAACAACGATCGTGAGCCCGAGCCTAGGAGGAGTCGGAATGAGGAGCGCGACCCGGAACCCCGTCGGAGCCGGAACGACCAGGGCAGCCAGCGCCACGGCGAAGGCAACCACAGGAGCCGGAGCCAGCACCGGGAAGGCCGGGGAGAATCGAAGGCGGAAGCAAGAAGTCGGATCGACCCCCTCGCAGGTCTCCCTCACCACCACCTAGCGGTGGCGGCAGAGGTGGAGGCGGAGGCGGTGGCCGGAGATCTCGCTCTCGCTCACAGTCCCCTCGCCACGGCTCGCGCGACGCGCGGGAACGCCTCAACGAATACAGAACCGACTACATCGGTCCGAAGTGCTTTGGCAGGATGATTCGAGAGGAACCAAAGCCAAGGATGAACCTCAAGCTACCCGGAAACCTGAAGCATTATGATGGCACCGAGCGGCCGGATACCTGGATTGAGGACTACTATAATGCAGTAACCTTTGCCGGAGGAACCCCTAATATCGCCTGCCGCATGCTCCAGTTGTACCTTGTAGGTCCAGCCCGGATCTGGCTCAGCGACCTCGAGAAGAACTCCATCTTTTGCTGGTTTGACCTGAAGACCGCTTTCGAGAAACACTTCAGAGGCACTGATGTCTACGGGAGCTTCTATTCTTGTAGACAGTGTTGGGCCTCCAAGTGCAGAGGTTTGTAGAACAGCAGCAAGTTTCCCTTAAGTGGATACCCAAGGTTTATCGAACTCAGGGAGGAAGAGGTCAAAGATATCCCTCTCATGCAACCCCGCAACCACAAAGCAAGAAGTCTCTTGTGTCCCCAACACACCTAATAGGTGCACTAGTTCGGCGAAGAGATAGTGAAATACGGGTGGTATGAATAAGTATGAGCAAGTAGCAACGGTGCCGTGAAAAGTGCTTGGCGCGTAGTTGATGGTGGTGGTATTGCAGCAGTAGTAACGTGATAGAAACAGTAGAACAAGCAGTAGTAACTCGCAGCAGTAGTAACGCAAGTAGTAGTAAACAAGCGGTAGTAACTCAGCAGTATTTAGGAACAAGGCCTAGGGATTACACTTTCACTAGTGGACACTCTCAACATTGATCACATAACGAGAATAGATAAATGCATACTCTACACTTTTGTTGGATGATGAACACATTGCGTAGGATTACACGAACCCTCAATGCCGGAGTTAACAAGCTCCACAATAATGCTCATATTTTAGTAACCTTTAGTGTAAGATAGATCAACACGACTAAACCAAGTACTAGCATAGCATGCACACCGTAACCTTCATGCATATGTAGGAGGAATAGATCACATCAATACCATCATAATGATAATTAACTCCACAATCTACAAGAGATCATGATCATAGCCTACGACAAGAACCACACGGGGCACACACTAGTCACCTTTACACACGTGCAGGAGGAATAGAACTACTTTAATAACATCACTAGAGTAGCACATAGATGAATTGTGATACAAAACTCATATGAATCTCAATCATGTAAAGAAGCTCATGAGATCATTGTATTGAAGTACATGGAGAGAGATTAACCACATAGCTACCGGTACAGCCCCGAGCCTCGATGGAGAACTACTCCTCCTCATGGGAGCAGCAGCGGTGATGAAGATGGCGGTGGAGATGGCAGCGGTGTCGATGGAGATGGCAGCGGTGTCGATGGAGAAGCCTTCCGGGGCACTTCCCGCTCCGGCAGGGTGCCGGAACAGAGATCTGTCCCCCGGATCTTGGCTTCGCGATGGCGGCGGCTCGGGAAGGTTTCTCGTGGTTTTCGTCCATTGGTATCGGGTTTTCCGATCCGGGGGCTTCTTATAGGCGAAGAGGCGGCGCCGGGGGTCGAAGGGCTGGCCAAACCCTAGGGGGCGCGGGCCCCCCTAGGCCGCGCCGAGTCATGGTGTGGTGGGCTCGTGCCCCCCTCCGGTCCCTCTCGTGTGTTCCGGATGCTTCCGGGATTCTAAGATCTTTGGCGTTGATTTCGTCCGATTCGAGAATATTTCGTTACTAGGATTTCTGAAACCAAAAACAGCAGAAAACGAGAAGCGGCACTTCGGCATCTTGTTAATAGGTTAGTTCCAGAAAATGCACGAATATGACATAAAGTGTGCATAAAACATGTAGATAACATCAATAATGTGGCATGAAACACAAGAAATTATCGATACGTTGGAGACGTATCAGCATCCCCAAGCTTAGTTCCGCTCGTCCCGAGCGATAAAACGATAACAAAGATAATTTCTGGAGTGACATGCCATCATAATCTTGATCATACTATTTGTAAAGCATATGTAGTGAATGCAGCGATCAAAACAATGTGTATGACATGAGTAAACAAGTGAATCATAAAGCAAAGACTTTTCATGAATAGCACTTCAAGACAAGCATCAATAAGTCTTGCATAAGAGTTAACTCATAAAGCAATAATTCAAAGTAAAGGTATTGAAACAACACAAAAGAAGATTAAGTTTCAGCGGTTGCTTTCAACTTGTAACATGTATATCTCATGGATAATTGTCAATGCAAAGCAATATAACAAATGCAATATGCAAATATGTAAGAATCAATGCACAGTTCACACAAGTGTTTGCTTCTTGAGGTGGAGAGAAATAGGTGAACTGACTCAACATTGAAAGTAAAAGAATGGTCCTCCATAGAGGAAAAGCATCGATTGCTATATTTGTGCTAGAGCTTTGATTTTGAAAACATGAAACAATTTTGTCAACGGTAGTAATAAATCATATGCATCATGTAAATTATATCTTATAAGTTGCAAGCCTCATGCATAATGTACTAATAGTGCCCGCACCTTGTCCTAATTAGCTTGGGTTAACACTGATCATCATTGCATAACATATGTTTCAACCAAGTGTCACAATGGGGTACCTCTATGCCGCCTTGTACAAGAGTCTAAGGAGAAAGTTCGCATTGGATTTCTCGCTTTTGATCATTCTTCAACTTAGACACCCATACCGGGACAACATAGACAACGGATAATGGACTCCTCTTTTAATGCTTAAGCATTCAACAACGATTAATATTCTCATAAGAGATTGAGGTTTTATGTCCAAGCCGAAACTTCCACCATGATTCATGGCTTTAGTTAGCGGCCCAATGTTCTTCTCTAACAATATGCATACTCAAACCATTTGATTGTGAAAACCGCCCTTACTTCAGACAAGACGAACATGCATAGCAACTCACATGATATTCAACAAAGAGTAGATGGCGTCCCCAGAAACATGGTTATCGCACAACAAGCAACTTAATAAGAGATAAAGTGCATAATTACATATTCAATACCACAATAGTTTTTAAGCTATTTGTCCCATGAGCTATATACTGCAAAGGTGAATGATGGAATTTTAAAGGTAGCACTCAAGCAATTTACTTTGGAATGGCAGAAAATACCATGTAGTATAGGTAGGTATGGTGGACACAAATGGCATAGTGGTTGGCTCAAGTATTTTGGATGCATGAGAAGTATTCCCTCTCGATACAAGGTTTAGGCTAGCAAGGCTTATTTGAAACAAACACAAGGATGAACCGGTGCAGCAAAACTCACATAAAAGACATATTGAAAACATTATAAGACTCTACACCATCTTCCTTGTTGTTCAAACTCAATACTAGAAATTATCTAGACTTTAGAGAGACCAATTATGCAAACCAAATTTTAGCATGCTCTATGTATTCTTCACTAATGGGTGCAAAGTATATGATGCAAGAGCTTAAACATGAGCACAACAATTGCCAAGTATCACATTACCCAAGACATTTATAGCAATTACTACATGTATCATTTTCCAATTCCAACCATATAACAATTTAACGAAGGAGAAACTTCGCCATGAATATTATGAGCTAAGAACACATGTGTTCATATGAACCAGACGGAGCGTGTCTCTCTCCCACACAAGCCTGATGTAATCCAATTTATTCAAACAAAAACAAAAACAAAAGCACACGGACGCTCCAAGTAAAGCACATAAGATGTGATGGAATAAAAATATAGTTTCGGGGGAGGAACCCGATAATGTTGTCGATGAAGAAGGGGATGCCTTGGGCATCCCCAAGCTTAGACGCTTGAGTCTTCTTGATATATGCAGGGGTGAACCACCGGGTGCATCCCCAAGCTTAGAGCTTTCACTCTCCTTGATCGTAGTATATCATCCTCCTCTCTTGACCCTTGAAAACTTCCTCCACACCAAACTCGAAACAACTCATTAGAGGGTTAGTGGACAATAAAAATTAACATGTTCAGAGGTGACACAATCATTCTTAACACTTCTGGACATTGCATAAAGCTACTGGACATTAATGGATCAAAGAAATTCATCCAACATAGCAAAAGAGGCAATGCGAAATAAAAGGCAGAATCTGTCAAAACAGAACAGTCCGTAAAGATGGATTTTATTAGGCCACCAGACTTGCTCAAACGAAAATGCTCAAATTGAATGAAAGTTGCGTACATATCTGAGGATCACTCACGTAAATTTGCATAATTTTCTGAGTTACCTACAGAGAATTAGGCCCAGATTCGTGACAGCAAAGAAATCTGTTTCTACGCAGTAATCCAAATCTAGTACTTACTTTACTATCAAAGACTTTACTTGGCACAACAAAACACAAAACTAAGATAAGGAGAGGTTGCTACAGTAGTAAACAACTTCCAAGACACAAATATAAAACAAAGTACTGTAGTAAAATAACACATGGGTTATCTCCCAAGAAGTTCTTTTTCTTTAGGGATTTCTATTTTCGTGCCCTCGGCTCCTTAGTTGTACTCAGTTTTCCCCAGATCCTTAGTTTTTCCTCAGTTTTCCCCCCCTTGTCTATAACCCGCAGAAAGAGCTCGGACGGAAGGAATTCCGTTTAGTTGACGTTGGTTGGTGTCGGCAAGTGGGGCCGCTGTTGGTGCCCCGCGATGGACACGTCTCCACTTATCCGGATCATCGTGGGACCCACAACTTGTCCACGTTAGCGCGCCGGACCCACAGCTTACCCGGTGACCGTTGCAAAATGGGAGCCCGAGCTAGCCCCGTGCCCGTGCCCGTGCCATTGCTTCCCCTTTCTTTCTCCGCGCCCCATTGTTCTTCTTCTCCGCCGCGCGGCAGCCCTTCTCCGGCACGCGGGTGATGTCTAGTTTCTCTTCGACCTCCCGTTCTTCATGGCCGCGGTATGGACCCGTGCCTTTGACAAGATGCCCCGACTCGCCCACGCCGGGAGCCTCGAAGCGGTCGATCCGTAAGACGGACGAGAACGGCAACCGTGGACGTGAGTTCGTTGCATGCGAGAGCTTGCCATATAGAGAGGGGGATAAGGTTAGATCTCGCTCCAATTTCTCTCGTTTTCTCTCGATTTTCTTGTTATTCCCTCGAATTTGGGATTTAGGGTTCACGTTGTTGTTTTCAGATCTTGAAGAAATGCGGGCATTTCGAGTGGATCGATGTGTACGTTCGGAGGCTTCAGTTGCAGGGAATCAATTGGCGCTATTGGGGGGCGCAATTTGGGAGGGGGGGACTTGCGCTGTAGAGAATGCGGCGGAGAGAGGAGCCGTTCCGATTAGGGACCTTCCGATTATGCCTAATGCTCCCAATGCAGAACTGGTGGAAGTGAAGGGAGAACTGAAGAAAATGAACAAGCGAGTTAAGGCAGCTGATCGAGTTGAAGAAGCAAGCTAATATGATGGCTGGTTGTTTTTTTTGTTGTATAATTACGATCGGATTCTTATCATTGCTCACCGGGCGCTAGAAGTTGTTACAAGGGATACCTTGTTACAAATCCATTATTCAGATTACATGTACTTGTAGTTGTTTTCAAAGTTAGTGTGTGCATTCACCGAAATTACCAACTATATTCCCTAAAAGAAAAGGAAAGCTAAAGATAGTTGATAATTGTTAGAGGGGTGACAAATAATGCAATCCCCGAAATCCGCAAATATGTATGCCTCATGTTTATACCAAAATTATACCACTTTTAGGCCTTTCCAAAATACCAATACCATATCCCAAACTATATTCCCTAAAAGAAAAGGACAGCTAAAGATAGTTGATAATTGTTAGAGGGGTGACAAATAATGCAATCGCCGAAATCCGCAAAAATGTATGCCTCATGTTTATACCAAAATTATACCACTTTTAGGCCTTTCCAAAATACCAATACCATATCCCAAACTATATTCCCTAAAAGAAAAGGACAGCTAAAGATAGTTGATAATTGTTAGAGGGGTGACAAATAATGCAATCGCCGAAATCCGCAAAAATGTATGCCTCATGTTTATAACAAAATTATACCACTTTTAGGCCGTTTCAAAATACCAATACTATATCCCAAACTATATTCCCTAAAAGAAAAGGAAAGCTAAAGATAGTTGATAATTGTTAGAGGGGTGACAAATAATGCAATCCCCGAAATCCGCAAATATGTATGCCTCATGTTTATAACAAAATTATACCACTTTTAGGCCGTTTCAAAATACCAATACCATATCCCAAACTATATTCCCTAAAAGAAAAGGAAAGCTAAAGATAGTTGATAATTGTTAGAGGGGTGACAAATAATGCAATCCCCGAAATCCGCAAATATGTATGCCTCATGTTTATACCAAAATTATACCACTTTTAGGCCTTTCCAAAATACCAATACCATATCCCAAACTATATTCCCTAAAAGAAAAGGACAGCTAAAGATAGTTGATAATTGTTAGAGGGGTGACAAATAATGCAATCGCCGAAATCAGCAAAAATGTATGCCTCATGTTTATAACAAAATTATACCACTTTTAGGCCGTTTCAAAATACCAATACTATATCCCAAAGGGACCCTATCCCAAACTATGTTCCTCATGTTTATTCTCCACCGACAGAGAGAGAGAGAGAGATGGGTGGCCACGAAGAGAGAGAGAGAGAGAGAGAGAGAGGTTGCCACGAAGAGACGGATAGGGGTATACTTGCCGTTAGATCGGTGGATCAACGGTTCGTGGAAGTCGATCCGTGTGACAACGGCTCAACCAATCGGGATAAGTTTGGGCTTCTCGAGCATTTGTGACGAGTACTTGAGGGCAAAACTGAGTAGTACTAAGAATCCAAGGGCACATAAATAGTAAATAGACTAAGGGATTCAAACAAAAGAATTACAAAATGAAAAATGTGTGTTTTGTACAATATAATTCATATTGGGCTACATCAAATTATTTGCAATTCAAATATACATGAGTGTGACAATTATGGCATCATTTAGACAAACTATGTTTTGGGAAAGATGTTTTGCAAAGGGGTTTGGGTGGAAAACCATGCATCTTCATAGCTACACTAGTGATTCCGAGAAGTGGCAATTTGTGGTAAAACTTGATTTATATATGTTTGTTAAGGTTTTCTAGGCTGGCAGAGTTGCGTAGGAAGACTCCATGAGTAGTTGCCACTATGTTTTTATTTTTTTTGGATTTTTTTGCGCATGAAATGACTCAATTAGCTATGTTAATCTCATTTGTTGACTCTCTCGTTGACCAGCTACTTGAGGGTAAAACTGAGTATATTGCACTTGCCGGTCTAAGTCCTCGAGGGGAAAGCGAGTACGGATAAAATTTCCGTATAAGGCCCGAGGTTATAACCGAGTACACCAAACGTCCCGGGGTTAGACTCGTGTAGCGGTGCACGCTGCAGCCGTGCATAGCGGACGCGTGTTGCGGTACACGCCACCTTCGTCTTTATAGAGCCCCTCTTTCTCTCCCTCGACGCACGTTCTCACCGGCTCACCGCAACCGCCTCTCCTGTCCCATCATCTTCTCCACAACCGAAGAAAAAACCCCGAAGAAAACCGCCGGCGATGGAGAAGAATGAGATGCCCATTGTCGGCGCATCGGCCGCCGCCCCCGTCCAGGCCCCTGTCGCTGCTTCCAACGTAGCAGCCGGCGCATCGGCCGCCGCCCCCGTCCAGGCCCCTGTCGCTGCTTCCAACGTAGCAGCCGGCGCATCGGCCGCCGCCCCGTCCGGGCCCCTCGTCGCTGCTTCCAACGTAGCAGCCGGCGCATCGGCCGCCGCCCCGTCCAGGCCCCTGTCGCTGCTTCCAACGTAGCAGCCGGCGCATCGGCCGCCGCCCCGTCCGGGCCCCCGTCCATTGGGACCCGTACGAACCGGTCGCGGTACGACGCGCCGAAGAACCCCTACGACACCACCATCGTCGACTACGATTCGGAGGTAACCCTTTGTTCCCTTGTTCTTATCTCATTTCAATCATTTTGTGTTAGATCTAGCGTTATTACGGTTCGTCTGTTCCTAGTTCAATCCTTTTGTGTTAGATCTTGCGTTATTACTTGTTCGTCTCTTCCTAGTTCAATCCTTTTTTGTTAGATCTTGCGTTATTACTGCTCGTCCGTTCCTAGTTCAATCCTTTTGTGTTAGATCTTGCGTTATTACTTGTTCGTCTGTTCCTAGTTCAATCCTTTTGTGTTAGATCTTGCGTTATTACTTGTTCGTCTGTTCCTAGTTCGATCCTTTTGTGTTAGATCTTGCGTTATTAGTGTTTGTGATTTGCTTTTGTTTCAGATTTGTGCCGATGATGATGAATATTTGGGCATCCCTAAATTGATTCAGGGTTTGGTCGATAAACAATTGGTGTGTACAAATTTGTTGTGCATGATCTTTGGTTTACTTACTCAAATCCTGGATATAAGTGTGTCCAATGTAACCGAGGCTACCTCTTTTTTCGAGCCCATATTATCATGCATGATTTTTTGTTCACTCTCTGTTCAATCATCGTTGCAATTGACTCCGTGTTTTTTGCACGATCTTTGGTGCTACGTGACAGGTCGAGAGCAGCGACGTCGACAGCGACGACGAGTCCTTCCACACCAAGACTCGTCACGTCCTCGGAGGCTGCAGAGCCGGCCAATACGGTCGCCCCTTTGCTCAAGGCATTTACAAGTGCCCCTTCTGCAACAGGAGGCTCTTCGACACCAACTTCAACACCCTGCTGAACCATGCTGAATCCATTGGCAGCCATGGCGCTAGAGTTGGAAGTACCGTGAACGTGCATGCGTACATGGCCAAACACAAAGCACTTGGGATTCACCTGCGCAACCTCCAAGCGAGTCACACGCGCCACCTGGAGGCGTTGAACGTGCCTACCGCACTCTCCGTATGTGATCTGCTCTATCTCGTAGAGCAGATTAAATTCATGTAAAATGTAGCTTATGTTGGATCTATCGGTACTACATTTGGATCTGTCCCGAATATATCTATGCTATGTTGGTTGCTCGTATGCAGCTTATCCTATATTTTCTCTCCGGATTTGTGCCCTAGATTTCCTACCCGATTGGGTAAAAACGAAGGCATAAAGAAATGAATGGCGTTAAAAAACAGAAGGAGAAGCTTCTCTAGATTTGCTACCAATTTGGGCTATCAAATATGAGATCGAGCGATAGAGAGGAAAAAGGTACATTGAAAACTGCTAATCCGGGCGAAAGAGACAGAAACCACTCGTGCCCCCGTCCCGGACCCACACGGCTCCACACGCTACGGCCCTACACGCTACGGCCCCACAAACACGGCCTCGTCCTGTCCCACGCGGTCCCTTCCTACCAGCCCCACACGACGCGGTCCCACACGACGCGACCCCACAAACGACACGACCCCACTCGTCGGCACGGAACGGCCAACTTAACGGATTCCTTCCGTCCGAGCTCCTTCTGCGGTTCAGACAAACGTTTGGGTAAAACTGAGGAAAAACTAAGGACCTGGGGAAAACTGAGTACAACTAACGAAGCAGGGGCACGAAAATAGAAATCCCTTTTCTTTATAGCCATTAAGATGGGCTCAGCAGTTTTAATGATGCACTCGCAAGAAATAGTATGTAAAGCAAAAGAGAGCATCAAGAGGCAAATTCAAAACACATTTAAGTCTAACATGCTTCCTATGCATAAGAATCTTGTAAATAAACAAGTTCATGAAGAGCAAAATAACAAGCATAGGAAGATAAAACAAGTGTAGCTTCAAAAATTTCAGCACATAGAGAGGCATTTTAGTAACATGAAAATTTCTACAACCATATTTTCCTCTCTCATAATAACTTTCGGTAGCATCATGAGCAAACTCAACAATATAACTATCAAATGAAACATTCTTATCATGAGTCTCATGCATAAAATAATTACTCTCCACATAAGCATAATCAATTTTATTAGTTGTAGTGGGAGCAAATTCAACAAAGTAGCTATCATTATTATTCTCATCAAGTGTAGGAGGCATAGTATAATCACAACAAAATTTACTCTCCATAGTAGGTGGCACCAAAAGACCACTATCATTATAATCATCATAAATAGGAGGTAAAGTATCATCAAAGAAAATTTTCTCCTCAATGCTTGGGGGACTAAAAATATCATGAAAACCAGACTTCCCCAAGCTTAGAACTTTCTATATCATTATCAACAATGGTGTTTAAAGCGTTCATACTAATATTACTACCAACGATGCAAATAAGATTCCATAGGTTTTTTAATTTTCGCATCAAACAATCCATGTTTTAAATGAGGAAACAGAATAAGAAGCTCACTCTTGTACATTATGCCAAACTAGTGTAAACAAGAAACAACAAGATGCAATTGCGGGATCTAAAGGAAATAGCTTTGAGCACACACACAACGGCGCCGGAAAAATACTTTACCCGAGACCGTAGTATGAGTGCCTTTTTACCTTTCCTCCCCGACAACGGCGCCGGAAAAGTGCTTGATGTCTACGGGAGCTTCTATTCTTGTAGACAGGTGTTGGGCCTCCAAGTGCGAGAGGTTTGTAGAACAGCAGCAAGTTTCCCTTAAGTGGATACCCAAGGTTTATCGAACTCGGGGAGGAAGAGGTCAAAGATATCCCTCTCATGCAACCACTGCAACCACAAAGCAAGAAGTCTCTTGTGTCCCCAACACACCTAATAGGTGCACTAGTTCGGCGAAGAGATAGTGAAATACAGGTGGTATGAATAAGTATGAGCAGTAGCAACGGTGCCGGAAAAGTGCTTGGCGCGTAGTTGATGGTGGTGGTATTGCAGCGGTAGTAACGCGATAGAAACGATAAACAAGCAGTAGTAACTCAGCGAGTAGTAACGCAATGAGTAGTAAACAAGCAGTAGTAACTCAGCGAGTATTTAGGAACAAGGCCTAGGGATTACACTTTCACTAGTGGACACTCTCAACATTGATCACATAACAGAATAGATAAATGCATACTCTACACTTTTGTTGGATGATGAACACATTGCGTAGGATTACACGAACCCTCAATGCCGGAGTTAACAAGCTCCACAATAATGCTCATATTTTAGTAACCTTTAGTGTAAGATAGATCAACACGACTAAACCAAGTACTAGCATAGCATGCACACCGTAACCTTCATGCATATGTAGGAGGAATAGATCACATCAATACCATCATAATGATAATTAACTCCACAATCTACAAGAGATCATGATCATAGCCTACGACAAGAACCACACGGGGCACACACTAGTCACCTTTACACACGTGCGGGAGGAATAGAACTACTTTAATAACATCACTAGAGTAGCACATAGATGAATTGTGATACAAAACTCATATGAATCTCAATCATGTAAAGCAGCTCATGAGATCATTGTATTGAAGTACATGGAGAGAGATTAACCACATAGCTACCGGTACAGCCCCGAGCCTCGATGGAGAACTACTCCCTCCTCATGGGAGCAGCAGCGGTGATGAAGATGGCGGTGGAGATGGCAGCGGTGTCGATGGAGATGGCAGCGGTGTCGATGGAGAAGCCTTCCGGGGCACTTCCCCGCTCCGGCAGGGTGCCGGAACGGAGATCCTGTCCCCCGGATCTTGGCTTCGCGATGGCGGCGGCTCCGGAAGGTTTCGTGGTTTTCGTCCATTGGTATCGGGTTTTCGATCCGGGGGCTTCTTATAGGCGAAGAGGCGGCGCCGGGGGTCGAAGGGCTGGCCAAACCCTAGGGGGCGCGGGCCCCCCTAGGCCGCGCCGAGTCATGGTGTGGTGGGCCTGTGCCCCCCTCCGGTCCCTCTCGTGTGTTCTGGATGCTTCCAGGGATTCTAAGATCTTTGGCGTTGATTTCGTCCGATTCGAGAATATTTCGTTACTAGGATTTCTGAAACCAAAAACAGCAGAAAACGAGAGCTGGCACTTCGGCATCTTGTTAATAGGTTAGTTCCAGAAAATGCACGAATATGACATAAAGTGTGCATAAAACATGTAGATAACATCAATAATGTGGCATGGAACACAAGAAATTATCGATACGTTGGAGACGTATCAGGCACCTACAAAAGACCTGCCACGGCAAGCGACTTACAAGCTTGTATCCAGAAGAAGGGAGAATCCTCAAGGAACTTCCTCACGCGATGGTTGGCATGCAGGAACGAGTGTGAAAACGTCGACCACACCACTGCCATGTACGCCTTCATTGGTGGACTGCAAAGAGGAGGATTGCTGAGGCATAAGCTCACTTGTTTGGCTAACGCAAATAAACTGACTTTGGATGAAATGATCTCCATTGCCGGTGATCACCTGCCGCCGATGATGACGCTGGCGGTGATCTCGCAGCTACAGCAATCCCCCTACATCAACAAAAGAAGAACCGTGATAACGGCAACAGCAGCACCTATAAACGCAAAAACCCTGATGACCAGAAGAGTGGCGGATCCGAGATGGTCGCCATGGCGTTCCAACGCGGAGGTCCAGGAGGCGGAAGAGGACGCGGCCGTGGAAGCGGAGCCGACAGGGGTCAGCAGCATGGCACTAAGGTCACAGCTGGCGGATCCCGCGCCCCGCAAACCTACGAGGAGTACAGAGACATGCCCTGCCTGGCCCACTTGGATCCGGCTACAGGGAAGTCCACCCACACTAATCGCAACTGCAAATGGGTCAATGATCTGAAAAACGACCCGGAGGCAGGATACAAGCGAGCCCGAAAGCACCGCCCACGTGGCAAAGGAGGCAAGGTCAAGAACAAGGACAAAGAGGAAGACAGTTCCGAGGCAATGGATGAGGATGATAACTCGCCGGATCCCAAGGCAGGGTTCGCAGGAAAATCTAACCCATTTGAGAAAAAGAGTGTGGGGGCTTACCACACTTTCCTCGGAACCCCAACAGTCTGCGCTACAAAGTCAGCTACCCGGATCCTGAACGCCACAGTTCCGGCTGTGCCGCAGTATGTCAGGTGGTCGGAAGTTCCGTGCACGTTTGATAGGGAGGATCACCCTGCCATTGTGCCAAAAGAATGCTACGCCTTGGTTGTAAGTCCCCGCATTGACGGGTATGATTTCTCCAAGTGCCTCATGGATGGCGGAGCCAGCCTGAACATCATGTACCTGGAGACTCTAGAGCGGATGAACCTCACAAAGGAACAGCTCAAACACAGTAACACTGAGTTTCATGGCGTGGTTCCGGGTAAGAAGGCGAATTCCCTCGGCAGCATCACACTTCCCGAGGCCTTCGGCGATGTCCACAATTTCCGCGAAGAAAAGATCACGTTTGAAGTTGTGCCCTTCAAGAGCTCCTATCACGTCATCTTCGGCAGGCCCACCTACCACAAGTTCCACGCAAGAGCGTGTTACATCTACAACAAGCTCAAAATTCCGGGTCCTAAGGGAATGATTACCATATCCGGAGACTACAAAAAGGCTCACGAGTGCGAGTTAGGCGAAGCCGCCTTCGCAGAGTCTGTACTATCTGCAGAGGATTTGCAAGGCTACAGAGCCGCGGTGGATCCGACTGAGATGCAAACCACCAAGAAGCAGATCTCCGAACAGAAAAACTCCTTCAGGGCCGCAATAGAGACCAAGAAAGTCAACTTCAAGGAAGATGACGCTACCAAGCAAGTCTCGATCGGAGCCAACATGGACCCCAAATAGGAAGACGCGCTCGTCGAGTTCCTCCGCGCTAACATGGATATCTTCGCATGGCAGCCTTCTGACATGTCCGGAGTACCAAGGGAACTCGCCGAGCACTACCTCAACATAAATCCGGGGGCTAAACCGGTGAAGCAAGCTATGCGACGCTTTGGAGACAAGAAGCGCCGCGCCATATGAATGGAATTAGCAAAGTTACTAGAGGCAGGTTTTGTAATAGAAGTAATCCACACTGATTGGGTCGCAAATCCCGTCCTTGTACCCAAAAAGAACAGTGAAATACTAAGAATGTGCATCGATTACTCTGGCTTGAACAAACATTGCCCGAAAGATCCGTTTCCCCGCCGCGCATTGACCAAGTCATTGATTCGACGGCGGGGCGGAACTTCGTGTTTTCTTGATGCGTATTCCGGGTATCACCGGATCCGGATGAAGGAGTCTGACCAAAAGGCGACCTCATTCATCACCCCATTTGGCACTTACTGCTATGTTACTATGCCCTTTGGCTTGAAAAACGTAGGTGCCACCTACCAACGTACGATGCAGCGGTGCTTGAAGGACCAGATTGGCCGGAACGTACACGCTTACGTCGACGACATCGCGGTCATGACTCGGAAAGGATCCGACTTGATCAGCGATCTCACAGAAACCTTTGAGAATCTCCGTCGGTACAAGAT
>NC_061514.1:163828332-163842414 GCF_022539505.1 Lolium rigidum
CGGCTCATACTTGTGTTTGCTTCAAACAACCTTGCTAGCCAAAGCCTTGTACTGAGAGGAATTACTTCTCGTGCATCCAAATCCTTGAGCCAAAACCCATGCCATTTGTGTCCACCATACCTACCTACTATGCGGTATTTCTCTGCCATTCCAAAGTAAATTACTTGAGTGCTACCTTTAAAATTTCATTCTTTGTCTTTGCAATACATAGCTCATGGGAAAATAGCCTTAAAAACTATTGTGGTATTGAATATGTTGCTATGTATCTTATTTCTTATAAGTTGCTTGTTGAGCGGTAACCATGTTTCTGGGGACGCCATCAACTTTTTACACCTTTGTTGAATATCATGTGAGTTGCTATGCATGTTCGTCTTGTCTGAAGTAAGGGCGATTTATCATGATCAAATGGTTTGAGTATGCATATTGTTAGAGAAGAACATTGGGCCGCTAACTAAAGCCATTAATCATGGTGGAAGTCTCAGTTTGGACACTAATCCTCAATCTCTTATGAGAATATTATCTGTTGTTGAATGCTTATGCATTAAAAGAGGAGTCCATTATCTGTTTTCTATGTTGTCCCGGTATGGATGTCCTTAGTTGAGATCTATCAAAAACGAGAAATCAAATGCGATCTATCTCCTTGGACCTTTGTACAGGCGGCATAGAGGTACCCCTTTGTGACACTTGGTTGAAACATATGTTATGCAATGATAATCCATGTAAATCCAAGCTAATTAGGACAAGGTGCGAGCACTATTGGTATTCTATGCATGAGGCTTGCAACTTATAAGATGTCTTATGCATAACACATATGAATTATTACTACCGTTGACAAAATTGTTTCTATGTTTTCAAAATAAAAGCTCTAGCACAAAAATAGTAATCCATGCTTCCTCTCGCGAAGGGCCATTCTTTTACTTTATGTTGAGTCAGTTTACCTACTTCTTTCTATCTTAGAAGCAAACTCTTGTGTCAACTGTGTGCATTGATTCCTACATACTTGCCTATTTGCATTCATCATATTACTTTGTGTTGACAATTATCCATGAGATATACATGTTGAAGTTGAAAGCAACCGCTGAAACTTATATCTTCCTTTGTGTTGCTTCAAAACTTTCTACTAAGAATTTATTGCTTTATGAGTTAACTCCCATGCAAGTCTTATTGATGCTTGTCTTGAAAGTACTATTCATGAAAAGTCTTTGTTATATGATTCAGTTGTTTAATCATTGTCTTTACCATTGCTTCGAATCACTTCATTCACTTCATATGCTTTACAATAGTATTGATCAAGATTATGATAGCATGTCACTTCGTAAATTATCCTTGTTATCGTTTACCTACTCGAGGGCGAGTAGGAACTAAGCTTGGGGATGCTTGATACGTCTCAAACGTATCCATAATTTCTTATGTTCCATGCTACTTTTATGACAATACTCACATGTTTTATACACACTTTACATCATTTATACGCATTTTCCGGCACTAACCTATTAACGAGATGCCGAAGAGCCAGTTGTTGTTTTCTGCTGTTTTTGGTTTCAGAAATCCTACAAAGGAAATATTCTCGAATTGGACGAAATCAACGCCCGTGGTCTTATTTTTCCACTGAGCTTCCGTAAGCCCGAAGAGCATACGAGGTGGGGCGACGAGGCGCCTGCACCACGTGGCCGCGCGGCCAGGGTGGGGCCCGCGCCGCCCTATGGTGTGGGGCCCTCGTGCCTCCACCGACCCTCGCCCTTCCGCCTACTTAAACTCTCCGTCGCGAAAACCCTATTACCGAGAGCCACGATACGGAAAAGTTCCGGAGACGCCGCCGCCAATCCCATCTCTGGGGATTCAGGAGATCGCTCCCGGCACCCTGCCGGAGAGGGGAATCATCACCGGAGGGCTCTACATCACCATGCCCGCCTCTGGATTGATGCGTGAGTAGTTCATCCTTGGACTATGGGTCCATAGCAGTAGCTAGATGGTTGTCTTCTCCTCATTGTGATGTCATGTTAGATCTTGTGAGCTGCCTATCATGATCAAGATCATCTATTTGTAATGCTACATGTTGTGTTTGTTGGGATCCGATGAATATTGAATACTATGTCAAGTTGATTATCAATCTATCATATATGTGTTGTTTATGTTCTTGCATGATCTCCGTTGCTAGTAGAGGCTCGGCCAAGTTGATACTTGTGACTCCAAGAGGGAGTATTTATGCTCGACAGCTGGGTTCATGCCTCCATTGAATCGGGACGAGTGACGAAAGTTCTAAGGTTGTGGATGTGCTGTTTCCACTAGGGATAAAACATCAATGCTTTGTCTAAGGATATTTGTGTTGATTACATTACGCACCATACTTAATGCAATTGTCTGTTGTTTGCAACTTAATACTGGAAGGGGTGCGGATGCTAACCCGAAGGTGGATTTTTTAGGCATAGATGCATGCTGGATAGCGGTCTATGTACTTTGTCGTAATGCCCTGATTAAATCTCATAGTAATCATCATGATATGTATGCATATCTATTTGTCAATTGCCCAACTGTAATTTGTTCACCCAACATGCTATTTATCTTATGGGAGAGACACCACTAGTGAACTGTGGACCCCGGTCCATTCTTTTACATCTGAAATACAATCTACTGCAAACTCTGTTCTATACTGTTCTTTATAAGCAAACATCATTCTCCACACCATACGTTTAATCCTTTGTTACAGCAAGCCGGTGAGATTGACAACCTCACTGTTAAGTTGGGGCAAAGTATTTTGATTGTGTTGTGCAGGTTCCACGTTGGCGCCGGAATCCTCGGTGTTGCGCCGCACTACACTCCTCCGCCAACAACCTTCACGTGGCCTTCATCTCCTACTGGTTCGATAACCTTGGTTTCATACTGAGGGAAAACTTGCTGCTATACGCATCACACCTTCCACTTGGGGTTCCCAACGGACGTGTTCTTCACGCGTTACCAGCGAGCTGAGGGACATGGTGGTGTGGACCAGAGAGGGAGGAAGAGGATGGGTGGCATGGTGGTGCCAAAGTGCTTCGGCATGGTTGCAAAGTGACCATGTCTTCACCTTTAATCACTGCTGAAGTGCATGTTTTGGTCCAGGGGACACAAGGGAACAAAAATCATCACAAATCAAAAGTGGTTTAGGCTAAAATCCAGTGGTTAAAAGGGTGTGTGTCAAAAGCAAAATCATGCCTGCCAAGTGTTTGACAAAATGGCCGCATGAAGAATTCTTTTGAATTTTGCAAATCTTTTTGGTGGAGTTGATTAGAATAATGTTTGGAGTAGAATGGTGGTGGTGGTGCGCAAAATGGTGCTAGTTTGTGAAATTTCAATATGGGTATGATCTACACTTTGTTTCAATGTTGCAACTTGTCACTTTTATATTGAGCAATATAGGCAGAGTCAACTATGGTGGTCAACACAAAAAGTGTTCATCTTGGTATGGTCTTGGATGAGGAGGAAAGAAGTGAGAAGGTTTGGTTTAAGAATCTCTTAATCCAGGGGCTCAAAGTGGGTAACATTTTATTTTTGACAGATTTGACCATTATCATATGTGATGAGAATTTGAATTTTCCTTCGCTTTGATTTGTGTTCCTTTGATGCAAAAGTGTTTGTTATTGATCTTTTGATGTTTCCCAAGCATTGGCACAAGCCATTGTGGCCTTGGTTAAAGATTTGCAAATTTGGCCATACTCACATAGATGTGTTATTTGCATTTTTCTTATTCTTCTATTTTGTTCCTCTTGCTTCACTTGGGCATGGTCTAGGGTATATTTAGGGTTAGATTAGGTTTAGGGATGGTTTCAAACCAATCGGGTAGAGTATGAGGGCATAGGTCAAGATTTGTCAAATATGACTATGTGCCACATATGCCTCTATGCTTATTTTTATTTCCTTTTTGTTTCTCATTTGATGGAGTTGGTAAGTACTAGGTTAGGTTTGTTTAGGCCTTTCAAATCATCCAACAAGGTAGAACATGTCCTAGTTCATTATTTGCAAATATTAGCCATAGGCTTTCATAGGCCTTTTCTTTTTAATTTAATTTCTTTTCATTTTGTTTTATCTTGGATGGTGAAAAGAGGGGTGAGGTTTAGGATTTTGGAACCTTTGATAAACATAACAACACTCATCATGGCAATGGCATAAGAATTTAGCATGAGCACTATGCATAGCACAAGATATAATAAAAGTTTTTGTTGGTTCTCATTTTTGGAAATAGGGAAATTCATTTTCTCTTTGTTTTAAAATTTGGGATGTTACAAAGATCATGAGACTAACCCTCGAAGATTTCCAAAGCCTACGAGATTAGATCTCGTTGTTGCAGAAGATGATCACTTGCCGCTTTCAAAAGCGCGTAGAAGATCTTGACGATGCCACAGTCGGGCAGCACCTCCGTACTCGGTCACACGTTCGGTGTTGATGACGACGTCCTTCTCCCCGTTCCAGCGGGAAGCGGAAGTAGTAGATCCTCCTCGGAATCCCGATAGCACGACGGCGTGGTGGCGGTGGTGGTGGAGAACTCCGGCAGGGCTTCGCCTAAGCGCTACGGGAGGTGTATGGGGAGGGAGGTGTGCTAGGGTTTGGGAGAGGGGAGCTGCTTTGGGCGCCGGCCATGGGGAGCCCTAGGTGGGGCGGCCAACTTCTGTAGGCTGCCCTTTCCCTCTCCTCCTCATTATATAGGTGGAACACCCAAGGGTTTGCCAAAAGATCTGAATAAGACCCCAATTCAAAAACTGCCATATGGACGAAACCTAGAGGGACAGGGACTCTCCCCTTCGCCCCTTGTTGGCCGGCCAAGGAGGTGGAGTCCACCATGGACTCCACCCTCCCACTTGGTTGGCTGGTTAGGGTTGGTGGAGTCCAACCAGGACTCCACCTTCCATGGTGATTTCATCCAGAAGGTTCTAGAACATTCTAGCGCCTTCCATAAATGCACCGGATCATTTCCAAACTTGGAAAGTGACTTCCTATATATGAATCTTATTCTCCGAACCATTCCGGACCACCTCGTGATGTCCTGGATCCCATCCGAGACTCCGAACAAAATTCGAACTCCATTCCATATTCCATATCTACTTAAAACGACATCAAACCTTAAGTGTGTCACCCTACGGTTCGTGAACTATGCAGACATGGTTGAGACTTCTCTCCGACCAATAACCAATAGCGGGATCTGGAGATCCATAATGGCTCCCACATATTCAACGATAACTTAGTGATCGATTGAACCATTTACATACGATACTGATTCCCTTTGTCTCGCGATATTTTACTTGTCAGAGGTTTGATCATCGGTATCTCCATACCTTGTTCAACCTCGTCTCCGACAAGTACTCTTTAATCGTACCGTGGCATATCATTTCTTGTGAACTATTCACATGCTTGCAAGCTAATCACACGACATTCCACCGAGAGGGTCCAGAGTATATCTATCCGTCATCGGGATGGACAAATCCCACTCTTGATCCATATGCCTCAACTCATACTTTCCGAATACTTAATCCCACCTTCATAACCACCCATTTACGCAGTGACATTTGATGTAATCAAAGTACCCTTCCGGTATAAGTGATTTAAATGATCTCATGGTCGAAGGACTAGGTAACTATGTATCGAAAGCTTATAGCAAACTGAACTTAATGACGTGATCTTATGCTGCACTTATTTGGGTGTGTGTCCATTATATCATTCACCTAATGACATAACCTTGTTATTAATAACATCCAATGTTCATGATCACGAAACCATGATCATCTATTAATCAACAAGCTAGTTATACAAGAGGCTTACTAGGGACTCCTTGTTGTTTACATAACACACATGTATCAATGTTTCGGTTAATATAATTATAGCATGGTATGCAAACATTTATCATAAACACAAAGATATATTATAATAACCATTTTATTATTGCCGCTTGGGCATATCTCCAACACCCCCTTTCCTTCTTACTTGGCCGGCCAAGGGTGGTGGAGTCCACCATGGACTCCACCCTCCCACTTAGTTGGCAAGTTAGGCTTGGTGGAGCCCAACCGAGACTCCACCTTCCATGGCGATTTCTTCCGGAAGGTTCTAGAACATTCTAGCGCCTTCCATAAATGCACCGGATCATTTCCAAACTTGGAAAGTGACTTCCTATATATGAATCTTATTCTCCGGACCATTCCGGACCTCCTCGTGATTTCCTGGATCCCATCCGAGACTCCAAACAAAACTTCGAACTCCATTCCATATTCCATATCTACTTAAAACGACATCAAACCTTAAGTGTGTCACCCTACGGTTCGTGAACTATGCAGACATGGTTGAGACTCTTCTCCGACCGATAACCAATAGCGGGATCTGGAGATCCATAATGGCTCCCACATATTCAACGATAACTTAGTGATCGATTGAACCATTTATATATGATACCAATTCCCTTTGTCTCGCGATATTTTACTTGTCCGAGGTTTGATCATCGGTATCTCTATACCTCATTCAACCTCGTCTCCGACAAGTACTCTTTACTCGTACCGTGGCATATTATCTCTTGTGAACCATTCACATGCTTGCAAGCTAATCAGACGACATTCCACCGAGAGGGCCCATAGTATATCTATCCGTCATCGGGATGGACAAATCCCACTGTTGATCCATATGCCTCAACTCATACTTTCCGAATACTTAATCCCACTTTTATAACCACTCATTTACGCAGTGGCGTTTGATGTAATCAAAGTACCATTCCGGTATAAGTGATTTACATGATCTCATGGTCGAAGGACTAGGTAACTATGTATCGAAAGCTTATAGAAAACTGAACTTAATGACGTGATCTTATGCTACGCTTATTTGGGTGTATGTCCATTATATCATTCACCTAATGACATAACCTTGTTATTAATAACATCAATGTTCATGATCACGAAACCATGATCATCTATTAATCAACAAGCTAGTTATACAAGAGACTTACTAGGGAATCCTTGTTGTTTACATAACACACATGTATCAATGTTTCGGTTAATACAATTATAGCATGGTATGCAAACATTTATCAAAAACACAAAGATATATTATAATAACCACTTTATTATTGCCTCTTGGGCATATCTCCAACATCATTCTGTGCCATTATGCGAGCTATCTCATCTTTATTTGTCCCTCTCAAATAGTGGCATCCAAACTTCCCGACCAGTGGCATGTTGAATTTGTACATGGATTTCTAAGCTCTAGACTCAGACATGGTAGGTACTCACATTTTGCATTTCCATGAACTTAGTATGAAAATATCCTCATTGCCACAGTGTATCTCTGAATTGATTAGAAACCATGGATACCGGTGCAGTCTTTCTTCATCACAAATTAGTTAAAGAAACTCTCTCACACCATGCAGTATCGTCATGAACAATTACTTATTCATCCTAAATCGTCAGCGAAAATCCTTTGCGTTATATATAGAATCACTGGTGAAAGAATCAATGTACACTACAGAAAAGCCCCACGCCCCTCACTAACCCGGCGGATTTTTTGGATGGCACATGGTGCAATCGCCTGCAAAGATATTTTGGCCAACAGATGGCCTTCCTCCCGCCGAGCAAGGCCGACACACAGAATTTCACCATGCTATATGCCATGCCAGCGAAAAATTACGCCGGGTCCATCGCTAGGCAAGCCCAACACCACATAATGTTGTAGTAGATTAAGGGCGACACATAGTAGTGCAACTTGGATCGTGTGTAACGTGTTGACTGGTCAACCTTGTCTCGCTGACTAGTCTGAACCACCATTTGATATTGTAGGTCTGGAACATTTGCAATATTTTTTTTGTGTTTCGTGCGTATTGATAGCTAAGTATAACTAATAATTTTAGTTGTATCCCAAAACTAATAATGTTTTATGTTATACATGGACAATTTAAATTTTGCAAGTTTATAAAACTTCACTGATAATAATGTGCGCCAAATCCGCTTTGATCCAAATCACTTTGAGCTTTCAGTTTTATAAAGGTGGAACTCAGCCAACCTATCGCCAACTACATATTATGGGCCCTCTTAGCAAGTGCAGCCCACATAGCTGGACCACAATTGCTCAAAGGGGCCAAGAAAGTAAAGAACTAACTTGTATCTTCCACACACCCACTCTATATATAATAGAGAGGGAACCCTAGCCCTACCTCCTACTTTCATAGTCTATCCCCACACAACCGTATTTTCTTAACACTCCTCCTCTATTACTTTTTACTTAGTAAGGGAACTGCACGCTGTGAAGCCGCACCAGATCTCGCGCGGCTCTCTAAGACGCGCCGAATATGTATTTGTATGCTTGCTCTTGTATCTCCTTATATGTAGGTTTGATCTCTATCCTATTACACATCCTGTTGCATCTTGTTCATCTAGATCCGTATGCTTGTTCTTCTATTTCCTTATTAATCATTTGTTGTATCTAGGATGGGGAATATAGTGGATCTCAATGACATGGTCTGACCGTCTACGAATACTCCTCTAAGTTCTGTTAGCCTAAGCATATATATAAACCTATAACAATGTAGCCAAACTAAACACCTAGCTCCAAGCCTATATACCAACACGCTACCAAACTTGCCAATGACAACGTCTTAGTCGCAGTCAGATATCTTCCGATTATGCTCATGGGAATAGTTAGGGCTTGGACTGTCTAAAAAGTTAACAAACATCTGAAATGACATGAAGGAATCCTTCACTAGAAATTTTGCCGGCACATACAAACGCCCGCATACGAATATAGATCTTCAACGCTACGTCTAGCTAAAGGATTTAGTCTTCCATGACTTTCCTATCCCTATCACTGGTGGAAAAACAGGCTTCGGGTGAGCCCCATAAGTCGCGATGCTGCAGGAACCGCGACTAATGGTACCTTTAGTCGCGGTTCGGGAGGCGAACCGCGACCAAAGGCCTGGGCCCGTGGCGCTCGGTGGCCAGCCGGTGCACGTGGGGGCTTTAGTCGCGGTTGGCCGGGCCAACCGCGACTAAAGGTGCCCGAAGGCCTTTAGTCGCGGTTGGCTGGGCCAACCGGGACTAAAGCCCCTCCCCTATATATACCCACCCAGCAGCCAACACTTAGCCATTTGGTGCCATTCTCTTCACAAGCTTCACAAGTGGGTGTTAGGTTTGCTTTTGGTTCCTCTTATGCACATAAGGTGTTTGATGAAATGCCCCAAGAGCATGAAACAAACATGATATGAAGTGTTGGAGCCACACTTGAGCTTTCTCATTTATTTTTTCCTCCTCGATCGCGGTTAGCAACTTGAACCTTTGATGTGTCGTTGATAAAATGTGCATGTGTGTGTAGTTCATTGTTTAATTTATATTGTTTGTAGCTAGTTAGTTTAACAAATGCATGATGGTTAATTATATATTTTATATTATAATAATGCGAGATGAATCGACAATGGATGTACGGTAACCGACTCTCCGGCGAGTTCGAGTGCGGGTTTGAAAGATTTCCTCGTAGTGGCCAATGCGAACAAGCAGGGGGTTTTGTTATCTGTCCATGTGTTAAATGTAAGAATCGGAATGGTTACTCTTCCTCAAGAGATGTTCACATGCACCTGCTTCGGCACGGTTTCATGCCAAGCTATAATTGTTGGACCAAGCATGGAGAAAGAGGGGTTATAATGGAAGAAGATGAAGAAGGGGATGATTTCAATGATGAAAGCTATCTTGCTCATTTCGGTGATACTTTCATGGAGGATGCTCGAAGGTGAAGGGGAAGGTGAAGGGGAAGGTGAAGAAGAGGCACGTGATGATCCCGTTGATGATCTTGGTCGGACCATTGCCGATGCACGGAGACGCTGCGAAACCGAAAAAGAGAGGGAGAATTTGGATCGCATGTTAGAGGATCACGGGAAGGCGCTCGTACCCCGGATGCGATGATGGTCCGAAAAAGCTGGGCTGCACTACTGGATTTGCTGAGATGGAAGGCACGAGCAGGTGTAGCCGACTCGGCATTTGAAAACTTGCTCGTTAGGCCTTGATGAGGCGCCAATGAAGGACGTAGTATTTACATATGTGAAGAATGGCCCTCTCATCGAGCCTCGCGCAGGAAGAGGATCTACCTCGACAAATGAAAGGTCTCGCTAAATTGGTACAAGGGTTACATAAAACATAAAAACGCCAAAGACTATATCTATGCGGAAGTTAGATATGAGCATCACTTTAAACGTTATCGGGTACAAATTCCTCCGAGTGAATTGTTCCAGTACTGTTCAATCTGCGCGACCTCGACAAATCTATCATCAGTTGCTACGTTCTGTAAGTGATTTATTAATTTCTACCCCATCTCGTTCATTGCCTGCACTATATATATATATATATATATATATATATATATATATATTGTCCTAACTATCTTGTTGTGTACGCTATTATGCAGAATGAAGAAGCGGGAAATGCGAATAAGGAACATCCATGATGTTGGGTTCATTGACCCACACATCGTTAATTCATATGTGTTAGAACACCACCCCGCCGACGTGGAGGATGACCTGTGGCGGTTTATTAGAAAACAGCAACAGAAAAGTGATATTCTATTTCCTTACCATTTTGGGTGAGTGTTTCTGTCTTGAGCACATTCTCTTTTGTTTACTCCATGCATGGTATGTGGCTAATCGATGAGTTATGCATGATCTGTGCATGTATCGTGTCCGCAGGTTCCACTGGATTCTTATGGTAATTAAAGTTCGGACCTCCTCGGTTCTCGTCCACGACTCTCTGAATATGGATCCGGCGCTTTGGGGCGACATGAGAAAAATGATGCAAAAGTAATTATTTTCATTCATTTGCGCTCTATATCGATCGGCCTATTTCGTTCATCATTTCCTAATATCAAGTAACTAATTAATAACTCTCTTGTTTATTTAATTTTCTTTGCCTCGTAGGGTTTGGAGACGGTTCGTAGATACCAAGGTCGGTGAATTCAAAAAAGAGCTACATTTTAAAATGGCAAGTGCGGACGGTCGGGGATATTCAGCCACCGGGGACCAATCTATGTGGATACTATGTTTGTGAGAGGATCCGGAGATACCGCAATGAGCGGGACCGAAGTGTGAGAACAACATCCCGAGGAATAACCTCCGGAAGACGCTTAGTCCGAAGCTCGCTTCCGACCACTTCAAGAGGAACTAGCTGGATGGTTGGCGAGGGAAGTCATCGATCCTAGAGGAGAACACTATTACGATGACGTAGAACTTTATATGCACCAGAATTTGTAACTAACTTGTTCAAAATTGTATATGGTCATCCGATATTGAATATATATTGTATATGGTCATCCGATATTGAATATATATTGTATATTCCTCTTGAATTCTTTTTGGTTCTAATTTCAAATTTGTTTGAAATTGTACATTCATATGCATGTATGTATACGAGTACCGTAGAATATGTGAAACTCCTTCAAAATTAAAACCCAAAAGAAATAAAATAATACAAATTAAAAAGAAACCAGATTTAGGGAGGGGGGGCTAAACCCTAAACCTGCGGAGGCCTTTAGTCGCGGTTGGCCGGAAGAACCGCGACTAAAGGTCCTCCGCCCGGCGCCGCCTGCGGCCCACGTGGACGGGCCTTTAGTCGCGGTTCGTAAGGAACCGCGACTAAAGGGGGGGGGGGCCTTTAGTCGCGCTACTTTGGTCGCGGTTGCGCCACCGCGACTAATGGCAGTTGCCAACTGCGACCAAAGCCCCTTTTTCCACCAGTGTATGGATCACCATAAAGAATGGTGTGAAAGTGTCTCCGGTGAGACGCCCATAAACGCATTTGTTTATAAACTTGTTCGAGGAAGTACCTTACGGCGCACAAGCTACAAGGGAAAAAAGCCGACGGAACTCAGCTAAATGATTGCTATCGTAGCAGCAAGGGAAGGCGGCAAGCAGAATAAATGATAGAAATCTATACCTAATAATAAAGGAGCTAAGGTTTCCGTGGTTTGGTCCATTGATTTCTGCCAAAAAGTTTCGTCAACGCTTTTTTTGGACCGTTTTGCCCTCCCACCAAACCACATAATACGCACGCTGCCATTATACCGGTTTCATTAGTATTTCCCCTCTTCCACGGAGAGCCTCCAGATCGAGCGCGTGCAATTAGGTGACCAGGGCGGCGGTAGGTACAACCCGACCATCGGCGTCGGCGATCATAGGCCGTGCGAGCCTTGGAGCTGGGCAAGGTCGGCATCACCTCCGCGCGGAGTACTGGAATACCATGGCGAGGGGCATGGGTGCGGCCGGATTTGGTCGATCCGCGCGGAGTGCCCCGATCGGCTGGCCAAGATCCACGCCTCCTCATCCGGCAGAGCGGCAATCGCCAGCTTCTAGGCAGAACTACGTTGCAGTACATTATTGGGAGCCAGTAGTATGGCATGGCAAGACTCATATGGATCTCTGACGGCCGAATAATCAGTAAGATTCGAGTACTCAATAATGCAGTCACCGAGAATCAATAATGACCCAAATCCCCGCCCCTACCCTGGTTCCCTCTCGCGGATGATAATCCGTCCCCGCTTCCTCTGGATTTGGCCGTCGCCGTCATAGTCGCTCCGACCTCCTGCCGTCCACAATCACCGATGCCAGAGACCACGGCTGCATTGACCCGCAGGGTACAAAAACGACGAAGCCTACACCCGGGATCTGAGGCCACGACATGGGAGTTGCCGGAGCCGGCGGTTATGGGTCCATTGGAGAGGCGGATGGAGAGCGTGCCGCGGCAGGAGATACTGGAGCCGGCAGTCAGCCGTGGAGTCACGGGAACGCATATATGCGCGGTCGATGGTTCATCCTGATACCCGTGCAGGTCGTCGTTCTGCATCAGCAGCAGCAGCCTCTGCGCGACGGCGTCCGCAAGGCAAAGTGACGAGGTGGTTCCGACGACAAAGACGAACAGGGCTGTACCAACCAAGGTTTTGGGTCCCGAATGAAAAAAAATCCCGAGGGGGGTCGGGATTGCCGGTTACCGCGGTAACCGGAAAATCCCGACCGGTTACCGGACGAATTCGAAAATCAAAATTTGAATTCAAATTCCTCGGCAGGACAATTTACAGAGGAATTTTGTTAAAATTCAAAAATTTCAGAAAAAGTCAAAAAATTCGGGATTTTTTTGCCGGTATACCGGTTTCCCGAGGGGGGTCGGGAAGTCCGGTTCCCGCCCGGTAACCAGAAATCCCGCCCGGTAACCAAATCCCTGGTACCAACCACTCTCTCCTTACCTGATTCACGAGACAACCTCCACTCCTTCCCTGGGGCAGCCGGGAGCGATGATGTCTTTTTTTTTGAAACAGTAAATTGGTCCACGAACATCGATACAGGCATAACCTACATTTTCTGCTATGATGTTTGGTGCCAGACTCAGACTGGCCAGCCGTTCTTCTACTGGTAAATGAAATGACTCAATCGGCTATATGCATATTTTGTTGTTTGGCCGAAATCATCCAATCGTACATACATTTGTATATTAAATTTAGGAGCTTTTGCGAGCACGATTTGTTAGCGCTAGCATGATAACCATCAATTAAAACTTGTCGTTCTTGATGGTAGCACGAATTGACAAGATTTTCAATAAAATAAATCAATTGCAATGGTAAGAAAATATCGCATTGCGGTTCTCATCTAACGGTGGTGGCTCGACCGACGACAACGACGAAATCATCTTGGATGAAGTGATTGACTACGTCAAGTCAATGTTGAAGGCAAGCGTCGATGCCGGTGGCGAGATGGAAAAACTAGATGAGGCCAATGATGTGAAAGTCACACTGTTCCTCGCAATTCCAGGCACGCCGTGCTGACTTCTTGTCCAGTTAATATTACTTTTAGATTCACATTGCGGCTAAAATGTGTAGATTTTATCTGTGTGGTGCTCGAATATAGTGATCATGGATTTATATTAATCCATAAAAGTTATGAAATTTGGGATGCAGTTTTCCATTACGTCAAAGAAGTACATGCCAAAGTCGAGTTTGATGAACCTCTCACATTTAATAGGAACCAAACAAAAGTAAATAAATGACTTCATAACATTTAAATTTGATTGATATGCACATTTAAATATATAAAATGTTGTTTATCTATAAATA
>NC_061514.1:163842514-163892278 GCF_022539505.1 Lolium rigidum
GCCTCCAATTAAATTGTGGATGTGTGCCCCAATATTTGCGTAAGGCCCGATTTTCCGCCTCGAAGGAAATCCCTTAGTGGAACTGTGACCTAGGTCTTTGTGGCAAGGGTCACCGGAGAATAAGGTGCGGCCATTGTGGCGCTCGGTGTGTGGTGTGACTACCGCATCTTGGGGTGAGACCTTTGTAGCGTTGGTGTGCATTGAGCAACCACACCTCAACGTGAGGCCTCTTGTGGCGTTCTGGAGCACTAAGCCATCGCACCTCTCCAACGGAGATTAGCACTCGCAAGAATGTGAACTTTGGGATAAATCATCGTCTTCCACATGCCTCGGTGATGTCTACGCACGCTTCTATTCTTGTAGACAGTGTTGGGCCTCCAAGTGCAAAGGTTTGTAGAACAGCAACAAGTTTCCCTTAAGTGAATCACCCAAGGTTTATCGAACTCAGGGAGGTAGAGGTCAAAGATATCCCTCTCAAGCAACCCTGCAATTAAGATACAAGAAGTCTCTTGTGTCCCCAACACACCCAATACACTTGTCAGGTTTATAGGTGAACTAGTTCGGTGAAGAGATAGTGAAATACAAGTAATATGGATGATTATAAGTGGTAGTTGCAATCTGAAATAAAAATGGCAGCAAGCAAACATGTATCAGAACTGGTTGTAAACGGTGTTTCAATGCTTAGAAACAAGGCCTAGGGATCTTGTTTTCACTAGTGGACACTCTCATTAATGATATCATAATTGAATACATAAATACCATCTCTTCACTATGTTAATCTGAACCACTCTCAAGTTGGATAACGAACACCAATTCACCGCGTAGGGCTGCAAAAGCACTCCTTAAAGTTCGCGTTCCAAACCTAGCGACACCCCACTCTGTCACTTTGAGCATCCAAAGATAGTACTAACAAACACCACAATTTCATAGAGACATCCAACTCAAATTATAACTCATGATAAGTTTTTTTGTAATCTTTAGCCTAAGGGACACACACGGTGCGCACACTGTCACCTTCACCCCGTGGGAAAAGGTGTCTCCGGAGATTACAATAATAAAACCACTTGAGTAGCATAATGCATGAAGAGTAACATCTACTTATTCAACTAGATTACAAAGCTCATGATCACATAAAGATCGCACCATGGAAGAGAGAGATAGACCACATAGCTACCGGTAAAGCCCTCGGCCTCGGGGGAGAACTACTCCCTCCTCATTATGTGAGTCAACAACAGCGATGACGATGGTGGTGGAGTCGATGGAGATGGCTCCGGGGGCAATTCCCCATCCCGGCAGGGTACCGCAATAGAGACTTCTGTCCCCCGAAACGTATCTTCGATGGCGGCGGAGCTACGTAACTTTTCGTGGATGGAGGCTGATTCTTTTAGGGTTTTCTCGTCGGGAGCAATATATAGGCGAAAGGACGATGTCGGCGGCCGCCCGGGGAGCCCACACCATGCCTAGGCGCGACCAGGGGGCCTGCGCCTAGGGGTGGTGCGGCCGCCTCCCGGCGCTTCCCCGTCTCCCCTTTGGACTCCGTCTTCGTGACAGAAAAATAGAAACTTCAGCTTTTGTTTTATCCAATTCCGAGAATATTTCTAGAACAACTTTTCTGAAATACAAAAACAACAGAAAACAGGAACTGGCACTGTGGCATCTTGTTAATAGGTTAGTTCCAAAAAATGCATAAAAATACCACGAAGTGTAAACAAAACATATAGCAATTGGTGTAAAACAAGCATGGAGCATAAAAAATTATAGATACATTTGCAACGTATCGTATCACTCGGCTATGTCTATACCCAAGTTCTTTACATATGCACTTTACTTTATGATAGCCTTCGTGCTTGAAGTTATATATATCTTGCTATCACTTAGTTGCTTGTATTACTTAGCATAAGGTTTTTGTGCACATAGGTGAACCATAGTATACATGTTTTGGACTTGACAAAGTAAACACTAGTTTAATTCCGCATTTGTTAAGCCCATCTCGTAAAAGTTTTAAACCGCCTATTCACCCTCCCCTCTAGGCGACATTCGTTTCCTTTCAATAATGGTGGTCATTTATCTCATATTTGCAACGTATAGCATGACCATCAACAAGTCTAGCAAACATTGATGACCGTTGTAGCATGTTGGTGTCATTGTGAGAACCCGTCATGCTAGAAAAAACATGCCAAATCAAGAAGTCAATAGTATTCTGCCACAACTTCAAGTACCACACGAAAATATCCATGATGCCCTCTATACAAATCTTGCGAGACAAATGGACAATTCTTCCATGACCAATACATGCAATCGATGCTTATGAGCATTTTTCAGAAAATGCTATTGCTTCATTTTGTGCCATTATGTGAGCTATCTCATCTTTATTTGGCCCTCTCAAATAGTGACGTCCAAACTTCCCGACCACTGGCCTGTTGAATTTGTACATGAATTTCTAAGCTCTAGACTCAGACATGGTAGGTACTCACATTTTGCATTTCCATGAACTTAGTATGAAAATATCTTCATTGCCACAGTGTATCTCTGAATTGATGAGAAACCATGGATACCGGTGCAATCTTTCTTCATCACGAATTAGTTAAAAAAAACTCTCTGACACCATGCAGTATTGTCATAAACAATTACTTATTCATCCTAAATCGTCAGCGAAAATCCTTTGGGTTATATATAGAATCACCAGTGAAAGAATCAGTGTACACTACATAAAGCCCCCCCACTCTCCCGACGGATTTTTTTGAATGGCACATAGTGCAATCGCGTGCAAAGATATTTTGGCAAATAGATGGCCTTCCTCCCGCCGAGCAATACGGACACACATAATTTCACCATGCTATATGCCATGCCAACGAAAAATTACGCCGTGGCCATCGCTAGGCAAGCCCAACACCACATAATGTTGTAGTAGATTAAGGGCGGCACATGGTAGTGCAACTTGGATCGTGTGCAACCTGTTGACTGGTCAACCTTGTCTCACTGACTAGTCTGAACCACCACTTGGATATTGTAGGTCTGGGACATTTGCAATATTGTTTTATGTTTCATGCGTATTGATAGCTAAGTATAACTAATAATGTTAGTTGTATCCCAGAACTAATAATGTTTTATGTTATACACGGATAATTTAAATTTTGCAAGTTTATAAAACTTAACTGATAATAATGTTTGCCAAATCCGCTTTGATCCAAATCACTTTGAGCTTTCAGTTTTATAAAGGTGGAACTCAGCCAACCCGTTGCCAACTACATATTATGGGCCCTCTTACTAAGTGCAGCCCACATAGCTAGACCACAATTTCTCAAAAGGCTCAAGGAAGTAAAGAACTAACTTGTATCTGCCACACACCTACTCTATATATAATAGAGAGGGAATCCTAGCCCTACCTCCTACTTTCACAGTCTATCTCCACACAACCATATTTTCTTAACACTCCTCTATTACTTAGTAAGCGAACTGCACGCTGTGAAGCCGCACCAGATCTCGCGCGGATCTCTAAGACGCGCCGAATATATATTTGTATGCTTGTTCTTTTGTCTTCTTATCTGCAGATTTGATCTCTATCCTATCACACATCCTGTTGCATCTTGTTCATCTGGATCTGTATGCTTGTTCTTCTATTTCCTTATTAATCATTTGTGTTCCATCCACGCACAGGTCATTAGCTTTAGTGTGTGCAAGATGACATGCAGATGCGCAGTGATGATGATGTCTTCATCTAGCTTTCGAATGATAGGATGTAGATTAGTTAACACCAATATGATCTATAACTTGTGCAGAATAGAGAGAAGCTCAATATATCTAGGACTAGTTGATAGTTTGCTTTCTAGTTAGTTTGTTGGATCTAGGACGAGAAATATAGTGGATCTCAATGTCATGGTCCGGCCGTCCGCACATAGGAATACTTGTCTAAGTTCTGTTTAACTAAGATATATATAGACGTATAACAATGTAGCCAAACCAAACACCTGGCTCCAAGACTATACCAACGCTATCGAACTTGCCAATGAAAATTGTAACATCCCAAATTTCAATAAAAAAAAGAAGAAGAATTCCAGAGATCCAAATTTCAGAACCAACAAAAAAATTTATTTGCATATAGAGCTATGCATAGGACATGTGCCTTTTGTGTGATATGCCATGATGATTGTTAGTGTGCTTATGTGATAAACCCTAAAACCCTAAAGTGATCAAGAGATGATCACAAATCAAATCAAATAAGAAAAACCCTAAAACCCTAACATATGGCTTGTGCCATTTTTTTTGCAAATCTTTACCCTAGACCAATTTGACCTTCACCATTAGTTGTATTATGTTACTAAACACTTATTACAACTTTTGGAATCAAAGAAACACAAATCAAATCAAATCCAAACTCAAATTTTGCTCACATAGAATAATGGTCAAATCTGTCATTTATATTCTGGTCACTACTTTGAGCCCCTGGATTTCAAGATTTTCAAACTAAACTTTCCTAATTCTTTGCACCTCATCCAAGAGCACATCAAGGTGAACAACTTTTGTAAAGACCACCATATCAAATTCATCTTGGATCAAATTCTATGCTCATGCAAAGTTGAGACTTTTTAACATTGTTAACAATCTCACTTTTTGCAAATTTGCATTTCTTTGATTTTAAAATCCCACCACCACTTGTGAATGTCTCTGGTCATTTACAACTCATCCAAAACCACCATTTTCAAATTTTGGAACCACTTGACCCAAACCAAATTTGGCAAGAATTTGAATTTTCCAAATAGAATCAAATTGCAAACACTATTTGAAATAGTGTTGGCCAACCCTACCTGCCCCACTCGACCCTACACTGTCCCCTGGTCCCCTCTCTCTCACTTACCAGCATAGGAAGCCTAGGAGGAGCCCTAGGATGGCAAGGACATGGCCATGCCGGCCATGTCTCACCTTGTCTCCACTCCCCTCTCCTCCTTCTTCCCCAGCCACGGCCCTAGTGCCACAGAGCTCCACCTCGCCTCCCTACACCAGCCTAAGCAAGCCACGGTCGAGGAGGACGGTGACCATCGCCAGAACGCACGCGCCCAGAACGGCATCGGCATGCCATTGGCGTCGCATGTGTGCACGCCATGGGCACCACTGGACACGCGCTGCGCCACCACCTCGAGCACGCCCTGGACCACTTATCGACGGGTTGAGCACTGCCACACGACCACGAACCCGCCAGACATGGAGACGACCGCGACCCGTGACCTCCGCCGCCGGAGACAGAGGAGAAACCCCGCCGCGGACACCGCCAGACACGGAAGCAATCTGACCAGGTTGGGCACCGCCTGGGCTAGCTAGCACCGCCTATCGGACCGCCATGACGTGTAGAACAGTGCGCTGCCCTCGCCTAGCCCAGTAGCTCGCCGAAGAAGCCGCGCCACGGTCGAGTTCGCCGCAGCGCCACGGTCACTCGCGTGCCTATAAAAGGAGAGCCCCATTCGACGATCTGAGCACACCAGCACCTTCCCCTCTTCTCCCTCGACCGCCTGAGCCACTCCACCGTCGACATTAGCCACTGCCGCCGCCCAATCGCCACCTCACTGCCGCACGCCGCCGCGGAAGCTCGCCGCCGATTGTAGCCTCCCCAGGACGTGGCGCTGCTACCAGGAGGATCACCGTCGACCACCGCTTCACCGAGCACACTGCCCACCGTCGCTGGAGCCCCGGTGAGCCCTCCGATCCCCTACTGCCGCCGCGCCAGTGCGAGCTTCTCGCCGGCGACGACGATGAACCAGCACCGTTAGATCAGCCCCTAATCTAACGCTCCACGTCGCCCCGTACCGATTCGGGTTGGCTGAGCCGCTGACAGGCAGGCCCCACCCTGTCAGACAGCCCACGCGTCTGTGGACCGTGGTGGGCTGGGCAGGCCGTTTTATTTTGAATTTCGGCCCGTTAGCTTTTCCCGCCGGGCCCATTTGATTTAAAATCGAATTTCCAGTTTAGTTTGAATTCAATACTGGCCCTGTGTTTGAAATAGAATAGTTTCAAATTGGCTTTGCCAAATTTAGCAAACTTTATATTGTTGGAAAGCTATTGAAAAGATCTACAAAACTACACTGGTTTCACTGTGAGATTCATTGTAGAAATAATGTGACAAAAAGAACAAGTTAGGGACTTTTGCACATTCAAATAAATCTTAAAAATCAACAAAAAATGATATTAAGTTGATTTCCACTCTCATAGCTCACATTTCACTTACACTAATTGTTTCTGCAAAAATATGGTGTGGTCACTTTGAGTGATCATGGCCTAGCTTAAATAAAGGACTATATGGCCAGTTTAGTCAATTGATATTATCCAAAACTATTATGTAAATCTTATGAAGTGTTTTGCTTCATTTAAATCTTGTCCCAAGTACTTTCATATGAAGTTATGACCCTGGTCTAAATACTCTCACATGAAATATTGGGTGATATTAAATCATAATTAGCATTGTTAAATAGTATGAGGTATTCTACCTCATTTAAATCATTTTCCAAAATGATGATGATGAATGGTTGACTTAGGTCAACATTATTTCATGCATGATTGTTTGAGGAAGTTAAATCTTAAGAAGATTCAATGAGAGGAAATTATTTCCTCAAGAACTAAATGGAAACTATCATTTACATATGTAATGAGAGGAAATTATTTTTCCTCAAGAAAGAAAACCAATGCACTTAATTGTGTTATGTGTGTGATTAGAATAGTTTGTGTGAAGTCATGTGTGCTTAGTATAGCTCTTGAACCTTGTTGAGTGATTATACCTCGTATTCGAATTTAGACGCTAGCACCGGAGAATACCAGGAAGAGGAAGGATTCTACCAAGAGGAGGAAGAGGAGAACCTTGACCACTACCAAGGCAAGCTAATATTCTTGCAAAGTGCAAGCCCTTTGGGGCAAGGCACCATTAGTCTTACCTTACTTACAACAATCCTATCCCAAGTTTTTACCGTACAAGTTTTTACTTGATTTATTAAAGAGTTACTTTTATAGTTAACTTTGGTCTAAGTTAAGAGTATTGCTAGAGTAGCAAAGTTAGTCTCAAAGATGGCCAAGCAAGTTAGCACCCCTCATGATTAGTGCTAGTGCTAATAACTAAAAGTGACTACTCTAGATGGGAACATGTGACTTGTTTTGAATTTGAAACCTTGGAATGATGAGTCATTCCATTGAATGATTTTTGAAGGTGAATATGACTTGGAGAAGATGGTGATTTTTGATTTAAAACTGATATTGGTTTGGATGCGATACCTTTCCAATTTTTGAGTACCCCCACAATACCTGATTATGGGTAGGGCTTAACTGGAAATTTATACATCTTAGTATGGGTTCCCTATGAACAAGCATCATAGGGGTTATGCCGAGGCTACCTCCGTTGTATGAGAAATGATGTGAAATGAGGTGAATTGTACGGCCAAGCCTCGTGCGGTTCCCGGGTTGACGAGTTGGTCTCCACTCGGGAGGCCAAGCTCATGGGGAGAGGTGCCTATACTAGGGTTTGTAAGTGAAAGGTTATGGTTGATGATCCGCGTACTTGTGTTACGATGATTCGGGGTTATCCCGACGGATGAAATCAAATGTTGTGGCACAAGTGTGCAACCTCTGCAGAGTGTAAACCTATTCGAATAGCCGTGTCCACGGTTACGGACGGTTGGAAAGGCCATACAGTTTCCGGTGTCAGATTCTTGAAAATGTTGGTGAAGTGAATGGTGAATGGTGACTTGTTTTTGAATCACAACTGAGTTGTGGGAATGACACTAATGTTTCCACTTGAGTTAGTTAGCACATGAAAGAGTCTTTATCCAATACTTGTGAACTAAAATTGGCTTTATGCAAATTAAACTAGAGCTTAGCACCCCTTACTAGAATTGTTAGCACTTACACTAGTATTAGTTTGCGAGTACTTAAAGTACTCACGAGTGCGTGTCCCTGGCTATTCAAATGGCCAGAGTATGAAGATGAACAGAACTACCAAGGAGATGACCAGTAGGACGCCTACGACAACTAGGAGTCTTCCGACGTCAAGCGTTGGCCTGTGGACTAGAGAGTCCATTCTATTTACGCTTCCGCTATGAACTTGTGTTTGTTCGTTGATCAATAGATCAACTATTTGTGTAATATGGATCATGTGATCTGAAGTTGTAAGACAATATGGTTTGTAATGAATGATGACTATGATATTCAACTATTATGCCTCGCAACAACAATATTCCAGGGATTACGATGCATGACATAATAGGCATTTGGACTTAAAAATCCGGGTGTTGACAAAAATGGCTTAGTCGCAGTCACAGATATCTCCCGATTATGCTCATGGGAATAGCTAGGGCTTGGACTGGCACTCTTGTAAGGGTATTTTACCCTTAGCCATTATTTTGGTAACAGTGACACCGTGCTAGAGTATTTGGCCTAATACATGTTTGTAAGGATAATCCCAGGTATTAGCCAAAGAGGCATAAATGGTGTATCAAAGGAACAAGAAGGCTAAAGGAGACCCCCCACTTCGACAACAATCAAAAAGGGTCTACAGCATCCAGCCGGTCAGAGGCCCGGTTGGACCGGCCCATGCGCCGGCCGGTTCCGGTCTGCCGCCCGGTTGACCGGGCGCACGGCCGGGCGCCCCGGCGCCAATCGGCCCCTGCGCTCATGCCATCCGGGAGGCTTTATGGAAGACACTTCAGCGCCCCCGGTCTCGGTCCGGTCTGCCGCCCGGTTTGGACCGGTGGGTCCGGTCCCTGGCCTGGTCGGACCGGATGCATGACCGGGCGCCCCGGCGCCGACCGAGCTCTGCGCTGATGCCAACCGGAGAGAGTACTGCGCGACATTTCAGCGCTCCGGTCGTGGTCCGGTCGGCCGCCCGGTTTGGACCGGCGGGTCCGGTCCCTAGCCCGGTCGGACCGGGCCCTACGCCGGACGCTCCGGTCTGTGGCCCGGTTGACTGGGAATCTCGGGAGAAAGCTGAGTTAGCAAGTTGACAACGGCCATATTTCAAGTGACACTATATATATACCCCTTCTCCTACCTCTGAAGGGGTAGGCACTACACTACAAGCTGTTCTTGAGCTCTCTCTCTCATACTCCATTGCTAGAAACACCAAAAGCCTCAGATCTCCCTCCTCCTCCATCCAAACTCAAATCCCTCCAGGGAAATGATAGAGGAGGACCCGATCTACTGTTCTACCAAGCCAAATCTCATTCCCCCTTGTATTCATCAAGAAGCTTGCTCTGTAGGGTTCCTTGGAAACCCTAGGTGGGCAAGAGTGGTCCGGAAGCATCCGAGCTGTGGATTTGCTCCTGACAAGATTGTGAAGGTTTGGAGGCTACCTCAAAGTCTACCACAAGTGAGAGAGTTATTCCTTCGTGGGATAGGCTCCGGAGAATAGGGTGAGCCTTCGTGGCGTGGGGAATCCTTCGTGGGACCTCCACCCCTCCAAACGTGACGTACCTTCTTGCAAAGGAAGGGAACACGAGAATACATCCTCGTCTCCGCGTGCTATCGGTTATCTCTAACCGAACTCCTTACTTGTGATATAACTGCATGTGAGAGCCTTCGTGTTTGAGTTACTTATATCGTCATATAGGTTGTTTCACCTAGTTTGCATTAGGCTCATCTTTATATTCCGCAAAGCCTAATATTGCAAAGAAAAATTTAAAATCTGTAGAAACCTATTTACCTCCCTCTAGGTTTACCATCTCTGAACTTTCAACTCTGCCTAAAAAGTTAACAAACAGCTGGAATGATATGAATGAAGTTTTAACGCCCGCATACGAGTGTAGATCTTCAACACTACATCCAGCTAAAGGACTAGCCTTCCATGGGTTTCCTATCTCTATGAATCACCATGAAAAACGGGTGTGAAAGTGTCTCTGGTGAGACGCCTATAAGCGGATTTGTTTATGGACTCATCGAGGAAGTACCTTACAGCGTAAACTTCAAAGGAAAAAAGCCGACAGAACTCGGCCAAATAATTGCTATCGCCAACCAGTGAGCCGATGCACACCCAGCTATCATAGCAGCAAGGGAAGGCGGCAAGCAGAATAAATGATAGAAATCGAATATAAAAGGTGTTCAATTTTGATGACCGTCTTGAAAATGGCCTAACAACAACTTGTCGAATTGGTAGATCGATCAGATATTCAATAGGTACCAATCCGGAAGCGGTCCAAAGTCAAAGTCAGGATATTGTGTTCTGAAACGTGGAACACGGGCACGTAGACGATCCGCCACGCACACACGTACGGCAGCCTGGCGCGGAAGCGGAACGGCATATGCTGTTTTCCTTCCTTACTCTTCCTTGGGTCGCCGTCTTCCTCTAGACTCTAGAGACTCCGGTTAGAGAACCAACGGCAACTTCACCGGGAGCCAAAGCACCCGATTCCTCTGCAGCTTCACCCTCCTCGTTGACCACCCCTCATCTCGGCCACCGCTCAAAGTCCTCTTCACTAAGGTGCGGCGATCCCCTAGAACGCCGGCTTGAAGACGGAACCCCCCATCGCCGCCGCCGCCGCCGAGGACCGGACGACGGCGTGCGCGGGCAGGTGAAGTGGAATGCGACGTGTGGTGAGTTTCTATCGCTGATTCGACTCCCGTTCTCCAGGATTGGGATAATGTGATACCGTTCTTGAGAATATTGGGGCTTTTTTTCCCCACTTCTTCCGCTCGTTAGCAGACAGCTCGTTATCAGACTGCTCAATTCTATTGTAAAAATCTTTCTTTTTTGCGGGGAAGTTCTACTGTAAAAATCTGAAGCCACGGATAATGCTTATGCATACTTTGCTCCTATAGGAGCATCCATACATAGCTGTACGTTCTGTTGCCTTGTTTAGGTAGAAGAGCCCAAGAAAAAAACATGTAGAGAAGTGATTAGCCACTGCCGCAAGAATTCGCAAGATTCTTGTTGTTTTTTCTTCAGAAGCCTTAAATCTATAACATATATGAAAATTTAAAACGCATTTTTTTCCTTAGGAATTTGTACTACTCCTTCTACAATCGTTATCAGTATCCCTTTTATGTTCATATGTTTTAACTGTCTCTTTCCATCAGAGTGACCAAGGTGCACTGCAAATATGAAACGTTTTGTCTATTTCAACGATGAGTCCAGCCGGGATTTCTACCGTGACAATCGGATCTCCAATACCAAATACACATTCTGGAATTTTATCCCCAAGAACCTATGTGAGCAATTCAGGTCAGCTTTCTGACTCATTTTATACTGTTTGGTAATCTCAGTCACTCATCACCGTTAAGATATAGTGCTCTGGTCTGCAATAAGACGCCTGTGCTCTTCTTTAGCTATTTGTCAATAACACTAAAGAACCATACTGTTTCTTTTTCTCATGAATTTTAATTTCAGATATATTTGTGCATAATTTATATTTCTTCTATATTCACCGCTATAAATATTCCAGGCGTGTCATGAATCAGTATTTTCTGCTAATCGCTTGCCTTCAGTTGTGGTCAACTATTACCCCTGTAAGTCCTGCAACTACATGGGGTCCACTTGCCATAATCTTCATTGTTTCTGCTTCAAAAGAGGCTTGGGATGATTACAATAGATATCTTTCAGACAAGAAAGCAAATGAAAGGAGAATCTGGGTGGTAAAGGATGGCGTCCGTAGACAGGTTTTTCTTCCTTTCCTCCACCAACATTTGCTTTTATTTCAGCGGAGTGAGAACATTATCCTCCTGACTCTGTTGTGATCAATATTTTGAATTCATTATTACTTCTCTTTGTCAGCCATAATGTGATATCTTTATTAATTCGGCACTCTGTACCAAAAATCCATATACTTCTTAAAGGTGCTCTAGTTTTGTAGCAATTGTTAGTTGAAGAAATGAGCTTATAGAATTCCTTAAAATGCTATAGCTTTTTTTTGTGTGAACACTCATTATGAATGGCATACTTTGTTCTTTCTGGACACATCTAGTTTGCAGAACCAAAATAATCTGGGACTCAGTTTTATAATCAGCCCTTTGGCACCATCCTCATACTTAAGACTTCACTTTCTTAGTTTTGCATTATAAAGTATGAATCCTAAGGTTGCATTCACTTATAATTTGCTTATTCGCTTGTGTTGGAACTTTGTATGTCCATTAGTCTGTTGTAAAGACCTAGCAGTATCAGGACCGGCATGGTTATTTGTACCGTATGGATCATCGATATCAGTAAGTGTTGTCAAATTGAAGGAGTTGTCACTGTATCTTTCATGTTTGGCTAAATGCACAAAGTTATACTTCCAAGGAAAACAATTAGCTCTGGGACACTGAAAAATATGACGTTTTCTGAGGACAACAAACAATCAACGGTTCTCTAATTAGCATTATGAAATCAATAATTATGGTCATCTAGCACAGCATGCTATGTCCTTTGAATTTTTTTTAAAATTTAGGAGAGAGCAGGGTCTAGGAAATGCCCTGTTAACTAAATACTTCAATCGAAGGCTTAATAGCAATTATTGGATAATTTCACTGTCAGGTTTGGTTGGCTAATTGTCAAAATGATCTTCAATATATGACTTCCACAAATCTTCTCTTCGTAAATTTCAAACTAACAATATTTTAATGTGCTCACTTTTTGTAGCTAATGACCATGATTCCTGTAGTGTCCTTATTGGATTGTTGATTTTGCGTTGTCCTATTTTTAATTGTTCTTTGCTTGGGGATTTACTTGGAATACCTGACTGTAATACTGAGTTATTTATGTTCTCGCAGGTAAAAGCACAGGAGATACATGTCGGAAATATAGTGTGGCTCCATGAGAATGATGAGATTCCATGTGATCTTGTTCTTATTGGAACTTCTGATCCTCAAGGCATCTGTTATGTTGAGGTAAATGAGTGTACTAACTAACATTAGATAGTGTGTTTATGTGCTATTCCTGCTACATGGTATGTATGATAGAAGCCACTCGGATGGCCATGGCCATGCTTGAATGAATATTACAGTGTTGGAAAAGATTGCTCCTCCAAAACCATCCTTGCCAAAAATTCTTTAAATTAGCACTGAAGTTTGTTGATGAGGAAACATAGGAAAGGTTATGAGGCGTTGTAGAGAGATGAAGGAGGACGCTGAGGCATTTTTTGAGAGATTTTTATTTTAAATCAAAGAAAAATTCAAAACGAAAAACTAAGTATGTGGTTGTTTTTCCTTCAATTCCTATTCGGGATTGCCATTTTTCATGTTAACCACTTGGATTGATTAACACCAATCATGATAGCCACATAATAGCAACCTGAGAAATTTTCACCTATTTTACAGCCACTTATCAAGTTTGATGGATGATTAAGGTGATCAGTATTCTGACACAACTTGTACTTTTATTAGTAGTTAGTATAAACGCTTGATGTTTTGTTTTAAGATATACTAGCCTTCTTAGCGTACGAAAAATTACATGTTACTTACATCCTTCTTTCACATTAGCAATATTGGAAGTTAGAAAAGATGCCAAGGGAACTGTATCTTTTTTATGTTTTAATCTTGTTAGCCGAACCTGCTTTGCATGTGCACGCTTGCTATTTGTATGCAGAATTCCCTCTTTATTACTCTGAGTATATCGAAGCATGGCATAGGCAAACCTACGTTTCTGTTTTTTTGGGTATGGACTATATACCTTAAGAGAATTGTGCTGGAGTGCTCTCTTTTAATGTGTATACAAAATAGTCTGTTCAGTTTCAGTATCTTGACTCCTTTTGTACTCTCCTTCGGACCTAAACTATAATTACTGGAAGGATACATATATTAGTCTTTCTCTTCGATCAATATCCGGAATATCTGTTTTGCTTTGGTGATTGGTTGACGATGATTTATAGATATAATGTGCAGCTCCAAATCTATCATGTTTACCCGCAAAAAAAAATCTATCATGCTACCTACTGTTGCGAGAATCTAGATAGAAAAATTATTCTGGTTGTTGTGACTGTAGCTCATGCCAATATTTCCACTTTTACTTCAGACTGCTGCTTTAGATGGTGAAACTGATTTGAAAACACGAATTATTCCTTCAATTTGTGCTAACCTGTCACCAGAGCAATTGGGAAAAATCAAGGTGAGCCTTCCTGTACTTGTACATTCTTGTTTTTTTTTTTCATGCCTTCTCTGATTGCACCTCTCTGGATTGAGCAGGGTGTAGTTGAGTGCCCTAACCCAGATAATGACATAAGAAGATTCGATGCTAACATGCGCTTGTTCCCTCCTACCACTGATAATGAAAAATGTCCCTTAACTATCAGTAATACTCTTCTTCAGTCATGTTACTTACGGTACTCAGAATGGGCATGTGGAGTTGCAGTATACACAGGTAAAGATATCATGCTATGACTTGGCTGTTCTTGATTTATACTACACCAAAGAATATATTTCGAGACTTCTGTTTTGCACTTAGCTGACAAAACAAATGTCGTGTCACACCTTCTTTGCTGTTTGAATCATTTGTGTCAGGCAATGAAACCAAGTCAGGAATGAGCAGAGGAACTGCTGAGCCAAAACTTACTTCTGCTGATTCAATGATTGACAAACTGACAGTTGCAATATTTGTTTTCCAAATTGTTGTCGTTCTTGTGCTGGGTTTGGCTGGCAATATCTGGAAGAACAGTCATGGTCGCAAGGTAATAATTTATCTCCGACAAGCAGTGCCCTTGAACAAAAAATTCACTACTACTTTCATGCATGTTGTTACACTTTTGTAGCTAAAACTCATACATTTGCTCCTTCCAAAGCAACTTTTTTTTTGCCATGGTTTAATTTGGAGCTCCAATTTCAGTGCTCCTTCCGATCCAAATTAATTGACCCGCCTTTGTCTAGATAAGGATGTATCTAGACGTGTTTTAGCTGTAGATACATGCATATATAGACAAAGTTGAGTCAATTAATTGGATCGGAGGGAGGTACCGTTTAGTTTGCCCCTAACGCTTTATACTGGTGCATATACCTTCCTGGCTGAATACCATGGCGGTTCTGGCCGATATGGCATTGGACTCATGCATGTTCGCTCTGGCACACATGAGCAAACCAAAAAAAAAAAGCGCCCAGAAAACCTTCTGTCTCGTCTTCACCAAAAACAGAAACAAACCAAAACAAAATCTGTTTGAACTTGTCATCTGTTCTTTTTTATCTTTTGTTCCTTTCCTTTTCTCCTCTTATCTCTCCCTTTGCCTTCAGGCATCTGGCCAAGTCTATCTTAGGGGGCGAACCTCACGGCCCAGCTAGTTATCGCGTTCACCACCTTACACCGCCATGTAGCCTCTTCTCATGAATGGGCATTGTTATCAACATTTGATCAGCCTAGGAGGCCTGGATGCGGTAATGTGGCTGAGCTTGCTTATGGCTGAAGTTTCCTAGTATGCGATGCTTGTTTCTTAGTCACGACACAGCTAGTTTCTGCTCCCAACCTCATACCCTCAGACTGCACCCAACTTCTTGAGACCCTTCGGTTTTCTATTTGGAGCTAAAGAGGGCAGGGTTCTCAAAACCATATGTAAGACCATCATGGGCGCCAAACTAGGCATGCCATAGGGCACACAACTCATCGTCCAGTGTTCACGGGAGACAGGAGTTGGGTGGCTGGAGGCAGGAAAACAGAGAGATTGGAGAGGATAGGACATGGGAAAAGGGACTTTTACAGTTTCTTATCTACGACATGTGAAGATGAAGTGGCAAATGTTGATGATCTTAGGAAATATCAGCCTTGACATCCTAAAGTACCAAGGAAAGCGGATGTATGACCTATTTCAAATATTTTTGGTGGAAGGTTAAAATTAAACAGTATTGACATTCAGGTTATAAATTAAAGTGAACTAATAGTTGATGAAACATATGTAGACTTTTTCCTGCTTTCTAATCTGGATCTGTAAAATGAATTTTTATGCCAGTTTTACCTTTGACCTGATTAATTGTTTTCTTGTCTTACTTGATGTAGCAATGGTATCTGATGTATCCTCCGGAAGGACCATGGTATGAGTTCTTGGTTATCCCATTGCGCTTTGAACTATTGTGTTCGATAATGATTCCTATTTCGATAAAGGTATGGTTCCATGTTTAATTGGTATTTCCCTTCTCATGCTGCTTGTTTGAAGAACTTCATTATCTTGTTAGTGCTCTCTCTCTCTCTCTCTCTCTCTCTCTCTCTCTCTCTCTCTCTCTCTCTCTCTCTCTCTCTCTCTCTCTCTCTCTCTCGTAAAAAGCAGAAAATGAAGGACTAGAACTACAGAGGAGAACACACAAAAGTCTCAGGCAACAGATGCCTTCTTCTATTAGCTTTTGCAGCAACGAATGCTACACTATTCAGCATAAAATGCCTACTTGACTTAGCAAACAATTCTTGCCCACAGAAACCTATGCTAGGAACTATTTATTCACAAGTTAGCTCGCTCCATGAACCAACTTGGTAAGTTCACTGAAATCTGGAGCAAGTTCTTTTACTTGTCAGCTCACAGCCTGCAAACCTAGCAAGCTCAACCTGGACACAGCTGCAAACACACTGCAGTATGCCTATCAATCAGTACACAACCTATGTGCAGTGTTCACTCACACACAGGACGCAACTAATGTGGTTTGTTCAGTGTTCACACACAACCAGCACACAAGCTATGTGTTATTTTCACACTGTAGCCTCTGCACACAACCTATGTGTGCAGGTCACACCATGACAAGATTATAGGCCTAACATATATATATCTTACAAATAAATTTGCAGTGCATAGGTCTCTACTGATTTCCACTTTATTTGTAGAACTTAGCAACAGTTCGTTTGCATCCATCCTTCACGTTCATGATAGTGTGTACGTAAAATAATAACGACTAAGATGTTTCTATGCAATTGCCGGTTTTTTTCATTTTTGATTGGAGATACAGAGCTGATGACCTGAGGGCATCACCTGCCATTGGATTTTTTTCTCTAGTTCCATGACTTCTCTCACATGCCTGGAAGCCCAGTTTGCAAAACCTTACCTCACAGGCTCACGGCATGGAAAAATTAGCCAATAGTCGAAATTACATGATACTATTATATGCTAGTCTAGATTTTTATGACCAATTGAATGATTCCCTCACAATGAACAAACCTACACTGCCATCATCATGGTAACCATTGGCTTGTTCATTTTTATACATACTTATTTTTGTAAATACTAATGTTCAATTGCAAACTCCATTGATTCGCTCTCAAAGGAAAAAAAAAAAAAAACTTGCCACCTAGAGAGTCTTTCAGAGACATGAGCCGGTTCCCCTGTTTCTCCACAGAGAGGGGTGGCCTCACCTATGCTCAAGGTACCGGGCTCTCCGGCTCTGGTTTCTGGTAGCCTCTCTCCCACCTGACGGCCTATGGAAAAGCTAGGGATTACAGGCTTGGATCAGAGCTAAAATAGCCAAGCTCATGTCATGCCAAGCGATGGAGCAGGTAGGAATGTAGCTGATGGAAAGAAAAAGAAGAGCAATTCAAAAGTAGCTGTTAGCTCCATCTGAGCCGTCCATCTGGAGATCTATGGCACTTGTGAGCGACTTGTGGCGTGAAGGATGTTCGCCTCTGATCGTCAGGTTCTTGCTGCCTGACATCACCAGAACCAGGCATGCGGACCATGTACAGCAGTAGATTTAGGTCTCTGTAGTCTAGGGTTTCAGCCATCCGGCGATTCTGCTCCGGTGGCAGTGAATAAGTGTTCTTCTGGTCCTTTCCCAATGTGGTTGGTGACAGATCTGGACACATCAGGTTTTCCTGGGGTGGCCGGTTTGGCAGCGGGGGCAACCCCCCTTGGAACTTTTGATCATCTGGTCTCATCTGCTTCGCGGCGGCTCCTCCTCCAGCACTGCTGGGTGACCCAGTGGACCTGTACAGAAGCTCTGTGACCGGCGCTTGTCACCTGCATCTGAGGCGGCGTAAGCGGCAGTTCTCAGAAGGCCAAGCGTGCAGGGCAGTTCTCAGAAGGCCAGGGCTTTCAGTTCTTTGGTTATGGATGGCGGTTGGCGGATCGGCTCCTCTCCATCGACTTCGTCGACTGAAGACTACTGATCCGAGATCCGGTGAGCACGGTCACAGCCTGGCCGACGAGCCCCAAGGACTCGGCTTTGCCATTCCGCGGCGCGGTCCACGATGGTGTTTGACGGATCTGCTGGGTGTGATGGGCGCTCCTTTTCCTCCTCCCATTCTGGGCTTCGGCGAGCATCGTTGGCATGATGTGAAGGAACCTAAAAGGGCTTATGTGTTATTTTGTGTTTTCTGGTGTCCGTTTTGCATTTGGTCTGGGACACCTGTGTGTTTTTGGGATCTTCTGTACTGCGTCTGTTGTACCCCCTTCGTTGCTATATGAATGACACGTGGTATTCTAAAAAAACAGGAAAAAAACCTCATTTATTAGGTACCATCATTTTTTAATAATACCACATCTTCATTCTGCATTGTTATGTCTTTGATATTGTGTTCATTGATGACTACAGTGGTTTTAAATGTCAGATTCTTCAACAGTAGAGAGTTCCATGTGAAGAGTTGACCACTAACTATTCTGAGTGTGCTCTGGTTGGGTGTTATAGTAAATAGTTCCATTTCCTAATCTAGTTAGTGCTTGTAGGTTACTCTTGATTTGGCTAAAAGTGTATATGCAAAGTTTATTGATTGCGATGATCAAATGTTTGATTGGGAAACAAGTACGCCTGCTCACTCAGCTAAGTATGTGATATGATTTATCTGGTCATATGGATTTAGATGTTCATCAGACCCTTGTTATTTTATATCTTAGAGCTTATGTATGTGTCTCTTCCAGCACAGCTATTAGCGAAGATCTTGGTCAGGTTGAATATATATTAAGCGACAAAACTGGGACATTGACGGAGAATAAGATGATCTTCCGAAGATGTTGCATAAGTGATACTCTATATGGAGACAACAATGGAGATGCTTTAAAAGGTTATTCTTGCTCGTCATGTTCTTCCCATCCTAGTAGGCATGTTTTTCTCTTATCTAGTAGGGCTTGATTAGAAACATGTTACTTGTTTGCACAAACTACAAAGTACTCATGTACTGTACCTGAAGCTCTTCGTTGGAATATCAAATATCAAACACTTCTTTGAACTAGATGCAAAGTATGTGCATTTTCATGTGTTTACATCTATGAGGTCTTAACTTGAACTTGTAAACTGCAAAACCGATATCATACATTTCTGAAAGTTCTAAATACTTCTAATTTCCACTATTCTTCCGTTTTTAGTCACTGCATATGGGCAGATGCCAAGGATTACTTACACTGGCTTTGGAGATATTCCCTTATATAGTGTTAGATAAATTATGTTAATTTATATTTCTAGGAAGTAGGTGAAAAAACCATCGTTCTATGGAGTACCATTTTGCTATGTAAAAAGTAGGTGGAATAGCTTCATTTCTGAAACAAAGAGGTTAATGCATACCTTTTATGGTTGTGTCTACAGTCGTCTGAGAATTAACTTAGTTCTCAGTCAGATGATTTTCATCAAATCTTAGTTGCAACTCCTGACTAGCATGAATACAAAGCAAAATTAACGGTCCGGATTATTTTTCTTAGTTGCAACCGCACTTGCAACTGAAAAATCTCAATTGCAAGCCCACTTGCAACTGAAAAAACTAAGTCGCAATCCAACTTGAACTCATATAGCACGATTAGCGATGCAATCTGACGGTGTAGGACTTGACTGGTTCTCAGCTAGCTGAAAACTAGCAAATCCATGTTTATATAATTAAAATTGGATAAAGAGTGCATGGACTGTACAAGGGGCCGTGGGTGTGAGAGGGTGATTCAGCTGAATTATTTCATGTTTAGCATCAATAACTTAAATTTCAGACTTCCCTAGGTGATTCCAGTTTAGAAAAGTTGATGTTTGTACACAGCCAACAGTTTTGGGCATTAGGCACTATGCTGGACAGTCTTCTTATGGATTTGTTGTAAACGTTCCCAATACATCGTATTATCATCCATGATTGATAATGCTTTTTTCTTTCTAAAAATATGAATTTACTTGTCTTTTTTTATCCCTGAATGATGTTTTTTTTCTCTTATTAGATGTTGGACTTCTAAATGCTGTCTCAAGTAATGATCCTAATGTAGTGAAATTTCTGATGGTGATGGCTCTTTGCAATACAGTTGTTCCTATCAAAAGGCAAGTATACGGCAATTTATTGGAGGAAAAAGCAATTATGAATGTCGTTTCTATGTGCGATTTATTTGTTCCTTATACCTTTCATAATTTCAGCAATGATGGCACTATCTCATACAAAGCGCAATCTCAAGATGAGGAAGCTTTGGTCAATGCTGCATCAAACCTGAATATGGTGCTTACAAATAAAGACAGCAGCAGTGTTGGTTAGTAATTGCTTGACTGAATCTGATAAGAGGATCATCATTTACTCTATATAGGCTTTCATTTGCTTATTTTCTTGATTGAGTTCTGTCTAACAATTCTACAGAGATTTGTTTCAATGGCTCTAAATTTTACTATGAGCTATTGGATGTTCTTGAGTTCACTTCTGATCGCAAGAGAATGTCTATTGTGGTAAAGGAGAGCGGGAGTGGGAAGTTTCTTCTTCTCTCGAAAGGTGCTGATGAAGCTATTTTTCCTCGTTCCTGTCCAGGTACATGGTTTAGCAGTATATGAAGCTCATTTTGTCACTATGCTTATGTTGTACTCTCTTTTTATGCTTGAAATTGGATAGATTCTTGGATGCCTTTATTTTTTGATTTATTGAGTGTTGTGAGGCAAGAACTTAAGTTTGGCTCCAACTTCCAGTCCTGTCCTCTGCTAGATTAACAGTGGGTTAGGAACAGCTGGAGTTTGTGCATAAGCTGGCTGTTGAGTTAAGCTCACCATAAGCTATGGTAATAATAAGCTAGCGAAGTTTTTGTTGTGGGTTAGGAATGGCTTGTAGAGAGCAGCTTGTTCCGCATGGTGAATGATGTGAAGTCTAAAATACCCTTTGACTCTTGTTCATTTGGTTCATCTAGAATCTTATAACATCCACCGCAAATTAAACACAACAAAAAACTCTAGCATCCAGAATTTGAGATGCCCAACAAATCCATGCGCGCATACAGTCATTTATTTTGGAGAAAATATATCTGCACCACAAGCAACCAAACATAACTACCTCTTCAGCAGCGAATTGGGGCCGGAGGAGGGTTTGAGGCGAGCTTGAACGGGGAGCTGGACGGCGATCTCCATTACAGGTTCCGTGATGGGTCCAGTCCGGCACGACAGCAGTGTGCGGCGGCCAATACTGGCAGCGGCAGGTCCCTCAAGGGAGCGGAAGGTAGAGGTAGCAGCCTGGTGCAACGTGGGTGGAGGTGTGGAGGTCCGACTGGTCGCTGGAGGGAGGGGAGGCACTGGAACATGAGCGGACGCGTTGTCTGCGCATCGCTTGAGACATGAGACGGGAATGGGGGAGACGATTGGGGAGATGAGGAAATTCGCGAAGGAACTGGGGAACTGGGCATTATATTTGCCGTGGCACATTTGGTGTAATTAAGGGTAAGGCTACGAATAGGGTGAAAGGGTTCATGAAGAAGCTTGGGAAAATTCTCTTTGGAGGCTTCGTGTTACCTTCAAAAAAACAAGGTGCGGCGGAATTAAGCCCCTCAAAAGCTTTGGGTTAGGGATAGCTTGGGGCTTATTTGGACCATAAGCTGCTCTATAAGCTATCCCTGACCCAGCCTAAAAGGCTGTCAGAATTACTTCTCTTCAGAATAAGCAAAACTTTGTGTCTGCATTGATAGAAATAAATGGTATATAGTTACAAACGCATGACTAGTCCACCCCTGGGAATATAGCCTGAAGCTTCACGTTGGTGATAGGCATCTCAGCGTCAAAGATGCAAACGTGCAGTGTTTCCTGATCAATCATGCGGGGTCAGGCTCTTTGCCTGTGCTTGTTTTAGGTGTAACTGTATGTATCGACTCTATTTTAGATATGACAACAATATGCAATCACCTGTTTTGATGGACTCATTCAATCAGCTTATGACTTGGGGCACCAATCAATATCAAAAGGGTTTCCATAACAATAGGGCATTATATTAAGGGAGTGTGGCAAATGATCAAACACCTGAGTTTTGTTATAAAAAACAATAATTGAGGTTAATTTTTCTAGTACATAAATGACAGGACAAGAAATAAAGACCTATCAAGAGGCAGTAGAAATGTACTCTCATTTGGGATTGCGAACATTATGCTTGGGATGGCGTGACTTAGAAGAAGGTGAATACAAGGAGTGGTCTAAAAAATTTCAAGATGCCAGCTGCTCACTGGACAACAGGGAGGTAAGTTGTTCCTGGTCTTAACAACTACTTATGTTTCAACTAGGCTTGTAACTTCTTACTTTTGAGGTATATATTACAAGCTTCCTGATGTACAGAATAAAATCACCGAAGTCTGTCACAGTTTAGAGAAAGACATTCACATTCTTGGCATCACTGCCATAGAGGACCGTCTCCAGGTATACATTATTTGTTAATTGTTTTTTCTAACAATGAGTGGAATTGCTTGTGCAAGTTAATGCTTGCCCTCCTCCGACTTGATAGATTGTTGTGGCTTGGCAGGATGGTGTTCCTGAAACCATTAAATTGCTAAGGAATGCTGGAATAAGTGTGTGGATGCTAACCGGTGATAAGCAAAATACAGCAATTCAGATTGGACTTCTTTGTAACCTAATAACACCTGGTACTCTATTATCATCCGAAATTAATTATCCAGTAAATTTGGCCATGCAAATGTTCCATGAAACTGGTCCCTGTTGCAATGAAAAGAAAGACTTATTTTCCGTAGTACAATCTTATCATTTAGCAAAATCATGATCCTGTCCTAGAGCAGGATCGATAATCACCAAGGCTCTTCCATCTTTTGTTATTTGATTGGTGATTTTATCAGTTGAGTTACTATTGTCGTTTACCAGTTCTTCATTGTCTCTTAAAGCATCAAAAGTTTCATGGGTGGTCTTTCTAGTGTCTGCTATCTTAATCTCTTTTCAGTATAAGGTGATCTTAGTTCATTCTTGCCAGTATGGCATCGTAGTGATTACTCCTAAGTTACGGCTAGAAGATTTGCCAGGAGTACATGTGCATCATCCTGTTTGTACCTGCAAATTGAAAAGCTTTATTTAGTCAAAGCAGAAGTACGTACAAAAATGGTAACTTACTGCAATCATCTCAAGAATTAAAAAAAACACATTAAATTAGATGCAAAGTAGTTTTCATAGGACTTCAACTACAATACTACATGACTGTTAAAAGGGCCGAATTTTTTAATAACCTTTGCAAAACCATATTGCTGGCATTACCTTTTTATTCCTTTTTTTGGACCATGATGTATTTATGGTAAACAGGAATGCAAAGATATTTGCAGTTCTTACAGACTGCATAACAATTAGTAATAAAGAAAGCATATCTTCTTGTGTTCCCTTTGGTGATCAACCTTTTTATAAATATGTGGTTTACCATGGAGTTCATACTGTAGCTATCATCACAGCAATATAAGCTGCTTTTATTAATCAACCTGCTGCCAAAATAATCACTCAAAACTGTCACATTTTCATCAGAGTCCAATGGTCAATTGTTGTCTATCAATGGAAAAACCGAAGATGACATATTACGGAGCTTAGACAAGGCATTGGTAGTTATGAAGACTAGTCCGGAAAGAAAGGTACTTGTTTTGGATTCCATATGCGTGCCTTATATGAGTGTATTAGATTTTATAAATAATTTACACACGCAACTGAAGTTATTCTTTACTTTGATTCTTGATGTTCAAACAATATGATATATTACTTGGAATGCCTTTACTTCATATTTGACATGTGTGACCTCTTTAGGGTTTGTTCCATTTTGTATATTCAACTTGAACTATCAGGTTATATTTAATGTCATATTCTTTAGAGTGCTACTCCATGCACATTTAACAAACTTAAAATGTGTTCCTTCTGAATAAATTTATTGTTGGCTTAGTTTCATTGGAGCACATCATGTCAAATATTTGTATGCAGGATCTTGCATTTGTTTTGGATGGATGTGCACTCGAAATAATTCTAAAGCGTTCTCTGGAGTCTTTCACTAGACTGGCCATGCTGTCAACCACAGCAATATGCTGTCGAATGACACCTCTGCAGAAAGCGCAGGTTCCCCTTTTGATGTTTGTACCAATAGCTTTCTTACCTTTTGAAATATAAATTGATGTTTCCCCCTTTGCTGTTTCTACCAATAGCTTCTTTACCTTTTGACATGTAAATGTAAATTGATGTTTAAGAAAACTCAATGAGATAAGCTAATGTCGTCTTTGACTTAAAATAATGAAGTTGGGATGAGGGATGTCACTACATGTAGTCTTAGTTTGTGTTTCTTCTCTTACATCTCAGTTTGCGATTGCTGAACTATGACGCGCTGTGCATATTTTTAGGCTACTACAGATAGCTATTCACAAAAATATGTTGCTATTCTTTATGAATAAAATTAAGCGTAGATAAATCCAGTTGACTAGTGATTAAACTTTCACATTTCATCTTGTATGTTCTGCTATGTATAGATATGTGCATTTGAAGATTGGTTATGATGGTAAGTAGGTGACTGACATATCACTTTCCTAAAAGCAGTTCAATCCAATAGGATCATCGTAATCCACCTCAATGTCAAATGAACCCATTGTATGCAACTGGACTTTTTATTTATAACTAACTTAATGAATTAGAATGTTGATCCTGATAGCCTGGAATTTGGATGTAGTTATCATGATTCTACTAAAAGCTCAATCTGCTGTCGCTATTAGCTGCTGGTCAGTTAACAGTAATATTTTTTGCATTCATGCAGCTTGTTGGGATCCTGAAGTCTTCTGGTTCTCTAACTCTAGCAATTGGTGACGGTGGTAATGATGTAAGAATGATTCAAGAGGCTAATGTTGGAGTAGGGATTAGTGGTAGGGAGGGTCTGCAAGCTGCAAGAGCTGCTGATTATAGCATTGGAAGTATGCATCTTTTATAAATTTCGTGCAGCTTTCTGATTTCGCTGTTGTTGTGCAGTGTGTATGTCGGTGCTGCCTTTGCATTGTTGACCCCTGAGGTCCTTTTCTTACTATTGCATTGTTTAAAGATAGACACAATAAATAACATTTTGCATGCTTATAGTACTTGTGCTCATACAGCCAGGGATTATAAATTGTTTTAGGGAGGGAAAACCCACTCTAGGTTCATGGGCCTAGCTTCAAGAAGTCCCTATGGATCATCTTCTACAAATACATAGTAGTCAGTACTAGTAGTAATGGAAATTTCTCTAACTTCCATTGGTATCAGCTGATCTCGGTGCCACTGTGCCAGCTCCATCCCTGTCTGCTGTCTATGTGTTCCATGGGATTTTCCCCAGTCACCAGCAGTAAGAGCCACCAAAAAAACTTTGTACATAGTAGCTGTGACCATCCACCTTGTGAACCCCGCATACTGCACGTTAACAGATTCCAAACTAGTGCAGCCAGAGTTTGTGATATTTTTGACTTTATTTATCCATATGAACCGGTATCTCATCTGAGAAAAAATGTGCATGGATGCACTGAGAATCCGTGTCATTTTGTTGCACTTCACCTCCAAACTCCATATATTTTTATTTATTCTAAATATGTATTACTATCTCAACATTTTGCAGAGTTCAAGTTTCTCAAAAGGTTGATACTTGTCCATGGTCGATATTCATACAACCGCACATCATTTATTTCACAGTACTCCTTCTACAAGTCACTGTTGATTTGCTTTATACAGATTCTGTGAGTCTTGCTCCCATATGCTCTTTCCGTTAGCAGTATCTCTGATTTACTAGCAACTACTACGTCACATGGAATGCTGACATGTGTCCTGTGTTAGGTTTTCCTTTTCGACAGGGGTTTCTGGAACTAGTCTGTTCAACTCGATTAGCCTGATGGCCTATAATGTCTTCTACACAAGTCTTCCTGTTATGACTATAATTTTTGACAAGGATATCTCTGAAACAACAGTTCTGCAATACCCGCAGATTTTACTCTATTCTCAAGCTGGGAGGTACAAATAGAACTTTTTCTTCTTCATTTTTATTTGTTGATGGTTTCTTGTAAGCGTGCTATGTAGTTGTTTTGTGGTTATCACTAGTATGATTAGTTTCATCTTGTTTCCAGGCTCTTAAACCAAAGTACATTTGCTGGATGGTTTGGGCGATCGCTGTACCATGTAAAGTAACATTATTCTTTTATTGTTTTTATGTTGTACCAATATGAGTTCCTCTTGGATGAAATCGTTTGTACTTTGGTAGTGAAGGTTCTTTCTAATATTTTGCTTTCTTAATGCAATCTTATGTGGACAACACCTCTTGTTGACTCGGTTTGTGAGATTGCTACCTTTGTGATTCTTTTAAGCGGCATGACCATGCACTGAATGATACATACATCAGTTAGTGTGCTAACCAAATGCAGCTTACACTATTAGTATGTGAATTAGATGCGAAGGCTAGCATTTCCTTCATCGATCAATAGTTTTTCTTCATCTTGATTTATATGCTAAATGCATTTAATCCAGTTGTTTGTAGTAATTTGTTAACTTTATTATTAATGGTATATTGTTGTAAATGGGTGCGTAATCGTGACTCTAGGATACCTTACTTCCAATGCACTTTACATGCGCTTGAAAATTTAATAATTTATGATTATCTGTGGTCATTTCAGGCACTTGCTGTTTTCCTAATTACAGTTCATGCATATGCTGATGAGAAAAGTGACATGGAGGAACTATCCATGGTTGCCCTCTCAGGATGCATTTGGTTGCAGGCCTTTGTTGTGACGCTGGATACAAAGTAAGTTCTCGTGTTGCTACGAATTCATCGGCTTGTGCTTCACTGACAGTATCTTTTGCTTCTTTAGCTCATTCACCTATCCGCAAATCATCCTCGTATGGGGAAACTTTGTGGCCTTCTACGTGATCAACATAATACTCAGTGTGGTACCAAGTCTTCAGATGCACAATCTCATGCTGCGCTTGTGTAATCAACCATCATACTGGATCACCATGGCTGTAAGTCTCATGCTGTTGCCTATACTAATTTTCATAACTCTGACCATGGACTGACCATTTTATATGTTCACCACATGGCGGAACCATCTTTTCCCAGCTGATTGTAACCGTGGGAATGGGTCCGGTGCTGGCTCTCAGATACTTGAGGAAAGTGTTTTGGCCTAGTGCCATTGATGTCCTCCAGCAAATTGAGCAAACCAACCGGCATATTGAAACCTCCAGAAATATGGAGTCGTCGAGCGGGAATTATCTCGATCATTTACTAACTGACTTGCGTAGGAAGAAGGGTTCTATTCATCAACCTTTACTTTCCGAATCTGTAGCATGTAGCAGATAATAGCAGTTTAATCATGGCAGGTAGCAGTCACCACGTTGTCCTTAACGGCCTACAAGTTTAAGCTTTTAGGCGATGCATGAGGCAATGACGAGTCTAGGAATTTGCACCAGCTAACATTAGTAGGCTTTACTGATCAATTTTCTGTTTATATAGTTGCACTTAACATGAGACTTTTGATATCAGGTCAACAGTTCACTTTGTAATAAATGGGTGGCTTATGTTGTCCTGATTTTTCTTACCTGAGAGCTCTACAGTTCTGTAGCCTTTTTATTTGCCGAATGTTGTGCCTAGTTTGTGTTCCTTTTCCTCCTAAAGGATAAGCTGAATAATGGTTTGGCTGTTCATGTGATATGACCGTGTAGGCTGGATGTTTCCTTGATCGTTATATGCTTTCATGCAGAACATGTATTCTCATGATTTGTCTGAAGAAATTGCATTTTCATTAATTCTTTCTGTGAGCTGCCCAACCGGATCGGGAACCACAAATTTTTGGTAGCAAGTTTGAAAAGGGTGTCTTTCTAAAATAGTTTGCACCAAGACGAGTGGGTTTTTCGGACTAAAACAGGCTTGCACAAAAAGGCACTATCTTGTGAATTTAGTTCATACAGGTTCATGTTATTTTTTTGAACAAGAATGCATCGGAAAGTAGCAACGCACGCTGTGCTGATATAAATAGCTTACAAGGAAACAATGAGGACGATTATAAGCAGAAAATATGAATGACACATGTTGCTTCAACTTGAAAAGGTAAGATGAGAAATCTTGATCTGGCGAGGTATGCCGTAGTGAGGGCGGCTTGTCGGAGCGCTCCTCCTGGGAGCCTTCTAGTATCACAACATCACAAGCTCGAAAGGAATAAGCTAGGTCTTGCTTGGCAGCTCGGGGGTTGGAAATATTGGCCATGGAAGTACTCCATCGAAAGGTGTGTGGCGGCTTCTGTGCACGCCACGAACTACTTGTCCCCACAGGTGGATCCAGTAGGGGGTTGAGGAGGGTCGACCCGACCGGGCTCAGTTCGGGGCAAAAATATTTAGGACCGAGTCATCCGACCCTGATCCCCGAGTCCAGTCGCGTGGGACCCCGCCCCCGAATCCCGAACTCGCACAGTCGCGCCTCCTCCCATGCTACCCGACCGCCGACACGCCCTGCCGGCCTTGATCCTAGAGACTCAATTAGCAGCTTCGATAATGATAAGCTAGTTGAGCTTGCAAATATGTACGTTGTTGATTTATCTTCACATGATTGTTGTCTCTTGGTTGATGAATTGGACCTATATATTGATGTGATGAAGAGAAGTTCTTTTTCTTTGGTCTATTGTCTTATTACACTTGCATTGACACTGCCTGTGGCAACAACATCAGTTGAAGATTTTTTCGATAATAAATATTATAAAGTCAGATCTTCGAGACAAAATGGGGGATGATTGGCTCAGTGATTTGATGACTTGCTACATTGAGAAAGAGATATTTGCAAAAATTGATGACAAGAAGATTATGCTACGTTTTCATTCCTACAGTTCCTCGACAGTTTCGACTTGCCAACATTGATACAACTTAATTATACGATAGTATCTTATCAAAATGTAGCTCTATTTTGTATGTTCTTGTCCTTGATAGTCATTTTCTAATTGTACTTGATGAAATATGCGAATTGAATCGGTTTGAACCTTTTTGGTTGAATACATTTCCTTTCCTATAAAAAAATTTAGAGCTTATTTCTCCGATCCGGATCAGTTCAATTCCTAGCTCTGCCACTACCTCATTCGCCTCCCTTCTATTTGGCGTGCTTTCTCCATATAATGGCATTGGCGTGCTTTCTCACCCAATCTCCAAGATGTCGCCGTCTCACTCCCACTATTTCACCTCGAGAAAGGAGGCCTCACTTCTCGCCTCCCACAATTTGAAGGATTTGTCTAGAAGTAGAGTACTTTTTGTTGCTCAGTCATATGTCATATTTTTTTTCATGAACGCACGCTAAAGCATGTGTTTTTGCGTATTAGAAGAAAATCGCAGAAAAAACGGGTGGTACAAAGATAGAAAAAGCGAAAAAATCTAAAGGCTAAGCAAAACAAGAAAGAAAGAAAGAAAGAAAGAAAGAAAGAAAGAAGAAGCTACAAAGAACTACACAAGGCTAACGTTTGTTAGCCTAGGAGGGCCCCGACTACCGCACCATCATGTGGCCTGGAATGCAGAGGTAGGCGACAAAGTGCTTTTTCCCCAGGAAGCATCCACAACTTTGCTTCTTCCAGAATAGAAATGGCCATGTCTTCTCTAATGGGATTGATATTCTTAAAGATCGCATCATTCGTAGATTTCCCAGAGCCTCCAAATGGTTAGCAGAATTAGAGATTTAACACCTTTTTGCATTGCAGGGCTGGCATTTTAGCAAACCAATCGTTCAAGCTCTCATCGGCTCGAGGCATATAACCAAGCAGGTTAAGTTTGGACAGAATGCCATTCCATATCTGTTTAGAGAAAGAACATTGAGTGAGCAAATAGGATATAGACTCAACCTCCTGATCACATAAAGCACATGTGTCATTATCATCGAAGTCATGGAGTTTGCGCCTTTCTGCTGTCCAACATCGATCAAGGTAAATATTTTGCATTTGAGAGGGCTCCAGCATTTTCAGAATGAGTTGTGATGAGGAGAGAGTGTGGGGCCTTCATTAAATGCTTTGTAAGCAGATTGGCAGACTATGAGGCAGACTCGGTGAGGTTCCAAGTTAAGGTATCTTGCGAGCCGGTATGCAGCTTCTGCTGAGCAATGATGCCCACTAAGTGAAGTAATTGGATGATAGCTTCAGTGGAGACGGTGCCAGTGATATCCCCGATCCAGGCATTCTCTAGCAAGGCTACGACGATTGACCGATGCTTGATGACACGAGGATTGACAACACCAACCATGGCAGGGGCAAGATCTGCAATACTGTGCCCAACAAGTCATCTATCCGACCAGAAAAGCAGCTTAGTGACATTACCAAGGGTGGCTGTAGTTGCTGCATAAACAAGGGCTTCGACATGGCGACCAAGATGGATGGGAAAGTTGGTCCAAGGGCGAGAGTCAGCAGTTCTACGGAGCCATGCCTAGCGTGCACGTAGAGCCCATCCCATGCGCTTTAAATCAAGAACACCCAGGCCACCATGTTTGACTGGGCGACAGACATCCTTCCAGGCAACAGCACAACTGCCTCCACCATTATCTCGACCTGACGAACAGAAGAAGGAGCGCTGCCCTCTGATGATAGCATCCTTAATTAGTTTTGGCATGTCAGTCGCTAGCATAGTATGAATTAGGGCTGCTGAGAGCACATACTTGATAAGCACTTAATATATCACCCTTAGACAACAAACCTGCACGCCAACCTGAGAACTTATGATGAAGTTTGTCAATAAGAGGCTGCAAGTCTTCTGCTCATAGTTTCCAGATTGAGAAAGGAACAACAAGGTAAACAATAGGAAAATCCTTTGTCATATGTGATATGTTATAGGGTTTGTAGCATTGTCTAAGAGAGTAGAGAAATATATGTCACTCTGGATTTTTGAAGCATGTTTGTAGAGACATTGTGCGGCCCTGAGGTTTTTTTTTTTGTGTGAGATCGAGACACTGAGGTTTTTGGTGGTCTATTTTTTTGTTGACATATTTTAATAATCAGTAATATATGATTATATACATTAATTGATTTAAAGGCTGGGATCATCCTATTTTCACAAAAAAAATCCATATACAGAATTTTGTTAGTACTTCCACAGTTTGTACAAAATCTGCTCAACTTTATGTAGATATAAAGGTATATATATAATTTTAGTTATAGATACATCCGTACCTATAAAATAGGGACTATCTATTTGGCATTCGAGTGTTTTAGTTTTGGGCATCACTCGAATATTTTGAGCAAATTGCAATGTGACATGTGTTTGACGGTTGTTTGCGGTCCCTAGTCAAAAGTGACGGAAAAGTGGTTTCTTTTCACTTTCTTTACTCCGGTTCGTTGTCTGACACCGGTAAAAAGCCAACAACTCAGGCCCAACGCTCCTACCTTCTTGCATTGCACAAAAGAATGGAAAAGGCAAGACACTCTCAGGTCTAGACGGAGGAGAGGGAGAGGGGAAAAACAGAACGGAAGGAACAAGCAGGAGACGAGGACGAGAAAATCGCAGCATGGAACCAACCTGATGATGGACATCCTGTTTTGGAGAACAACCAACTTAGTCAGGTGCCTGCAAAGTTCCCTACTGGTTCTTCGTCAAATTTTCTGTCGTTTGAGTGTTTCTGACTTTTCTATTTTGTCGTCCTGCAAAAATGATGTATTAGTTGTAGCTGTATAAGAAATCTATAAACAGGAAAAAAATAGTTTCCTGTAGATATACTGTAAAATGCTCATGTTCTTGGATTTGGTTTGTCTCCAGTATGTTTAAGACATCCACTGAAGATATACTGTAAATACACTGTAGATATACTGTAAAGGCACTGTAAAAAGGCAATGTACATCTATGTAAATACAGTGTAAGTGCTAGTAAATACACTGTAAATACAGGGATAAGTTGGGATGATTGAACATGCATTGTAAATATACTGTACATGCACTTCCTAGATTGTCTCCAGTATACATACACTGTAAATATATTGTACACACACTTCCTAGATTGTCTCCAGTATACATACACTGTAAAAACATTGTACATGCACTGTAAATATATATTGTATATGCACTTCCTAGATTGTCTCCAGTATACATACACTGTAAATACTAAATACATTGTACATGCACTGTAAAAAAGAAAGAAAGTACCTTTACCTTCTGCAAAAAATAGGCAGGATAGAAAAAGAGATGATGAGGAAGCGCAATCAGCAGACCCAATAAGTATGAGCACAAGAACACTAACACATGTGAGTTCAGGGAATGATGATGATGCTACCTCTTCAAATATTGAGCTACTAGATCTTGATGTTGTTAACACAAAAGGAAGACCTCGGATGCTAACAATAAGAGAGGCAATCAAGCAAAATAAATTTTACACTTGCAGTCATTGAAGTTCTAATGAGCACACTATCAAAAAATGCCCAAACAAAGACAAACACTATGATCTACCTAGGCGCAAGAGGTCTAGATCTAACTCGAGGAGTCAGAAAAAGAGTAAGGAACCATACCGTTCTCTAAAATTGGAATTTGAGTTACTTTCAGTATTTATTGTTGTCCATGGTAATGTTGATACACATGCATGGGTAGAACAGGCATGAGTAGTGTAAATAAATATAAAATCTTGATAAGAGAAATTCACCATTTCCTATGTATTGCAGGTGAAGCAGGTAGTAAAAGCAAGATGACTAAGCCTAAGAGCACAAGTAGGTAGAATCAAAATAATAAGAAGCCCAAACAAGTTTCAAGCGGGAGCAATGCAGAAAGAGTTAATAAAGTTGTTCTTGAAGAACGGAATACAATTTGATTGTCTAGATATTTGAGATGTAATATTCAACACTTTGTATGATGAGAAGACATACAATGTTTTTTCTTTGACATTGAAAGACACTTTGTTTGGATATTTGAGATTTCAATACCTTGTTTCCCGCTCTTGTGCTTCATCATTAAAACCTCTTCATGCTATATGTACTGCAAACATCTGATATGTTAGTATCATAGGCAAACATTTTAAAAAAAGCTTGTGCATTGGCCATAATCAGAATTAAAAAATTAAAAAAACATATACAATACTTCTGAAGAAATTATAAAGAAATGTGCAAAACATAGCATACACATTGATTCGGAATCATCCATTCTGTATGCAAAATCATAGTTACGCAAACATCTGCAGTATCTTACAGTGAAAAAATAGAACTATATTTGCTTCTAGCTTTACGTACATTACAAGTTTGGGCTTTTGACAACCCTCATATACATCGGTAACAAAAATACTAAGCAAATAAATCCCCTGGCACCCCTCAGCCCACACCTCGTCTGGTGATCAAAGAACATCGCGTTTTGGACTTGTAATCTTGATCTCTTAACATTCCAACCTGTGCCGTAAAAATAAAAGGTTAACAATTTTAACCCAGCTTGAAAAAAAAAGAACTAGGGTGCTAGCAAAAGGAAAAGGAAAAGATACATACATCACCAAAGTATTCCGATACAATAGTTATCTCTATGGTATTAAAATTGCTGAAGTAAATTCGTTGGCATATTTGATCCTCAGGTTTATGATGTCGGCTTGAGGAAATGCATTCTACATTTGAGCTCTTGGATCATGGATTTCCATGAACTTCATCATGAACACACCACAATCATCACTGGTGTTTTCAGAGAACATAAAAAAAAAGGTCAGCCAAAAAAAAAGCAAATTTGTAAGAAAATGCCAGATCAAACTAGAAAAGAGGAGGACATGCACCTGTTGTTCTGTTTTGGAACAGCTGGATATCTTGTTTGGTATTCACCAAAGTCTATTTGGTAAGACATGTGAGGAGTTACAAGAATATTCCACAGGGTAACGAAGTTTTGAATCTATTATGAAAAGAAAATAGATCAATGTATATTAATTGAATCAAAGAATCAACCAGCTGTACATTTATATCCAAATAAAATAACAGTTACAATGTGTATGTGTATACAGTGTGTTTACATTTGCATATACACTATATATAATATTCATAACCAATTGTATACACTATATATAATATGCACTAAGAATATACACTGCATATACACTATGTAAATACACTATGCATATACACTATGTAAATACACTATATACTATGCATATACACTATATATACTATGCATATACACTATACGCAGTGTATATGCGGAAGGAAAACAACAGGTGGACAACATTGTCTGACACACTGGCTAACAACCAACCCGTGCAGATCATGAAAATCTCTGAAAAAGTACTAGAAATGCATACAAACAACTGGGTTTGCTGCCTGAAAAATCGTCCACCTCGTGAAACAACTAGCAGCAGGAAAACATACACACTGCATCTACAAATTGTGTGTACACACACGGCATCTACGGTTGTATCTACACTATGAAACTGGATTTGCCCCTGGGGAATGCATATACACAGAACACAAAGGCATATACACATAGCATATATACATCCAAAATCAACAAATAAACACTCAACCCACACTGCATTTACATCCAAAATCACTCTGTATATACACTGCATTTAGGCATTTACATTTCAATTACCTCTAGGTAAAAGCAAAAAAGCTCCAGATCACTCCACACACTGACACACACAACACAGAGTAGTTGCACTAGCATTTTCAGACATTTTGAATACCCCTGCACTTGGCATGATACTGCATATCCAATGAAGAAAATCATAGCTACCCCAATGTATATACACTGCATTTTGAATACCCCTACTCGAATTACACTGCTGCAACTGGAAATTACTACATCACGCTGCTGCAAACAAAAACAACGAAAACACATATCCACGGCATCCACTGTGGTGTACATGCACCCCTATCTTCAGCTTCTCCACATCTCTAGAATGCTCAGTTACAAAAACGAGCGGGGGCATAGGGCTACTACACACAACAAGCAACAAGGGAGCAACAAACATCTAAAAAACTCCACGAATTCGTCCCGCTTCTACTAAATTTGTCACGCTCATGAACGAAAGCATGAACAAAATCACAGATCCACAAAAAATCCGCCTACTCGAACATCACCAAAACAATAGAAGGCTATACGCAGGTCTCAGTCCGCTCACGGAGTTATTCTTCACCACCAGCAATGGAAGAACAACAAGCTTATGTACCAAAGGATCCGAGCTCGAATAGCGACGACAGAGAAGCTCCGAGACCCCACGACGACCGCCCCCAGCATGCGGAAGGGCGCAGCGAACTGCGCTCGACCGCGGCGCACGGTCTCCTCTCCGACCGACGACTACAGGCGGCGATTTCTTCTCTTCTTCCCCCGCTTCTCTGCCTCTTTGGTGTTCCTCTCGTGCTGGATTTGGGTTCGGACGAGAAAAAATGTGAAGGAAAAAGACAGTTGCCGGTGTGGGTCGCACGAATGAAAAAACCGGGGGAAAACCAGGAAAGAGAAAACCAGGAACGACAAAAAGCCGGTAAAACACGCGTGACTTGACAACCGTGCAATTTCTTCCGTGATTAGAATCACACGTTAGAAAATTCGAGTGATGCCGAAATATAAAACAACAGAGTGATATATAGCAAAAGTGATAAAATATTGAGCAGTTTTCTTAAGACAGAGAAAGTACATCCGTACCTAGAAAATACACCGATTGCATTATGCTTTTGACAAATTCTAAATTCGCAAGCATCGTCGTGTTCACGAGAAACTAGTCAAACAAGCCGTGTCCGCCCTGAGCGGCGCCGGCCGGCCGCTCGACAGATTCCTTGGCCGGCTACTTGCGGTCATCACCTCAGCGTCACCCTCTTCCGCCACTGCTTAGCCACCAGCACACCGGCGTCTCGCCGCCTCGCCGCCACGCAGCCCCCTTCCGGCCTCCGCGGGACTACTGCATGCTCTCCAGGTCCAGACCTTCCGCCTTCTGGAAACCAAGACCACCAGCCACCCACGCAAGAAGGCTCTCGCCGCGGCACTCGTCGACGCAGCCCCACGAAGATGCATCCATCCCGGCGCAGAACATGCGGCTCACTGCTCTGCTCAGCTGCGGCGACACCGCGGCCGCCCGCAGGCTGTTCGATGATATGCCGAGCCGGACCGTGGTCACCTGGAACGCGATGGTCGCGGGCCACGCGAGGCGCGGGAACACACTTGACGCGCTGGAGGTAGCCACACAGATGCACCGCTCGGGGGTGAGCCCGAGCGAGGCCACCTACGCGCCGGTGCTCGGCGCCTGTGCCCGCGGTCGCCACCTTCGCTTCGGGGCACAGGTGCACTGTCAGGTGGTGAAGTCTGGGTCTGAGAACCTGGAGGTCGTTGGGGCCTCCCTTCTCGACTTCTACTCCTCGTGTTTCGACCTGCGCGCGTCACGCATGCTCTTCGACTCCCTGCATCCGAGGAACGAGCTACTGTGGAGCCCGATGGTCGTCGCGCTCGTGAGGTTCAACCTGCCGAGTGACGCGCTGGAGCTTCTTGAGCGGATGCCTGCGCCTCGTGACGTGTTTGCGTGGACCGCTGTTATATCGGGCCATGCACGGGGAGCAGGTGAGCTCTGCCGCAAAGCGATCTGGTTGTTTGTGCAGATGTTGGCGGATGATGGCGTCATGCCGAATGAGTTCACTTTCGACAGTGTTTTGAGGGCCTGTGTGAAGATGGGAACGTTGGATTTCGGGAGATCTGTTCATGGCTGTTTGGTTCGAAGTGGGTTTGAGTCCGAGAAGTTAATCACCAGTGCTCTTGTGGATCTCTACTGCAGTTCTGATGCCGTGGGTGATGCCTTGCTGGTTTACAGTGACCTGGAAATGCCGTCCTTGATCACGTCCAATACATTAATTGCGGGGCTTATAGCAGTGCGCAGGACGGAGGAAGCAAAGATAGTTTTCTCGCAGATGCCAGAGCACGATTCAGGTTCCTACAATCTGATGATTAAACTGTATGGTATTGAAGGGAGGCTTGAGCATTGTCAGAGGATGTTTGAAAAGATGCCTCGGAGAAATATCGTGACCTTGAACTCCATGATGTCAGTTCTTCTCCAGAATGGAAAGTTAGAGGAGGGGCTGAAGCTGTTTGAGCAGATAAAGGATGAAAGAAACACGATAACATGGAATTCGATGATTTCTGGTTACATTCAAAATGACCATTCTTCAGAAGCTCTAAAACTATTTGTGGTCATGTGCCGATTATCCATTGCATGCAGCTCGTCAACATTCCCTGCTCTATTGCAGGCCTGTGCTACTGTTGGAACCATTGAGCAAGGGAAAATGGTTCATGCTCACCTCTGCAAGACCCCATTCGAGTCCAATGGCTATGTTGGGACAGCTCTTGTAGATATGTACATGAAATGTGGGTGTGTCGGTGATGCACGAAGCGCATTTTGTCGCATCACGTCGCCAAATGTTGCTTCTTGGACATCACTCATTAATGGGCTTGCACAGAATGGTCAATGGCTGGAAGCTATAGTTGAATTTGGGAGGATGCTGAAGCAGGATGTCAATCCCAATGAGATCACTTTTTTGGGCCTCCTTATGGCCAGTGCTCGTGCTTGTTTAGTTAATAAGGGGATGAGGTTCTTCCACTCCATGGAAAGCTATGGACTAGTTCCCACTGTGGAGCATTATACCTGTGTTGTTGATCTTCTCGGTCGGACCGGAAGTATCAGGGAAGCTGAGAAGTTCATCTCTGAAATGCCTGTACCAGCAGATGGGGTGGTATGGGGAGCCCTACTCACTGCCTGCTGGTATTCAATGGACTTGGAGATGGGTGAAAAAGTTACTGAAAAGTTGCTTTGCCTGGGCACGAAGCATGTATCTGCTTATGTTGCTATGTCTAATATCTATGCTAAATTGGGGAAGTGGGATGATGTTGTGAAGGTAAGAACAAGATTGAGGAATCTTGACGTGAAGAAGGAACCAGGGTGCAGTTGGATTGAGCTAAAAGATGTAGTTCATGTATTCCTCGTGGAAGACCGGAATCATCCAGAGAGAGATGATATATACTTGATGCTAGAAGATTTAGTTTCTAATATATCCTTGCTCTCTGAACCTGATGAGCCTGAATTGTTACTCCTCTTCAGTTGATGAAAAAAATGATAGGTCCTGCTGAGGATTTGTGTTCGTGCATTTGTGTGAGCCAATTTGGATGGCCAAGTGTTTTCTTTTGCACGGATAAAATTGGCAGTCTCCTTGAATCCTCATGGCTGACAACATTGCTACTGGTTTATGATTTTCTGAATGCAGGTACCTTATCTGTTAATGAAGGATTTAAAGTACGTCTTTTATAGTATCACACAATGCATAAGCTACTCAAGGGGACATAATAATCAGTAAGGTTAATGGATTATGAAACGAAACTGCGTACAGTTCGTGCATGTTATGTAGTGGTTTTATTGTAGTGCATGTCATCATTTCATAAGTAGGATCTTCATGTTAATTACACCAAGTATATTGTCTTCCACTTCCATTAGCTCAATACTTCTTATATGATTAACAGACTTCTTATTGAATCATTTTAATCATGTGCAACTGTCCTGAACCAGGGGCACAAACCGTCCACATATCAGAACCCATAAGGAATATCTAAGTGGCTTTCCATGATGACAAGGGAGGGGTCTCAGAGTCCTTCCAGGTGTTGGGGTGAATGTTGAGGTAGCGATCACCGTGCACAACATCCATGGCGGCAAATGACTCGAGCTCTGCCATGTCTTCGGGTGTGAGCTTCACAGACAAAGCTCTCACGTTCTGGTTGAAATTCTCAATTTTTGTGGTGCCAGGTATGGGGCACACATCGTCTCCCTGGTGGTGAACCCAGGCCAGCGCGAGCTGCGAGGGCGTGCATCCTTTCCTGGCAGCCATCTCGCTCACATGCTCGAATATGGCAGCGTTCTTCTCCATGTTCTCGGGTTGAAATCGTGGTAGATACTGGCAATGCATCGAGATATTTGTTAGAAAAGAAGTAAGCTAGCTAGCGGCATGTAGGGTGATCATGGGTAGAGCTCTTCATTCACCTTGCGAAAATCGTTGTCTGTTAATGTGTCCACCAGTTTAGGTCCAGTGGATAGGAACCCTCTACCCAGTGGACTGTATGCCACAATTCCAATGCCAAGTTCTCTGAGAAGGAAAACAATTAAGAAGTTGTTCGTAGAATCACACACAGCAGGAGGAACAGTTTGATATGTATTGTGAAATTATTCTTGGAAAGAAAAAAATGGGGACAAGGTTAGGTAGATATTGTTGCAAATACCTGCAAGTGGGGATTATATCTTCTTCAACGTCTCTTGACCAGAGGGACCACTCGAGCTGGATGGCAGTAATAGGATGAACTGCGTGTGCCCTCCTGATCGTGGACGCCGATGCTTCAGATAGCCCGACGTATTTTACCTTGCCTTCTTCGACTAGTTTCTTGATCTCACCCATCTGCCGACGGAAGTCAAGATATCAGGCACGTCAGTGTCTTCGACGATGAAGTTCTCAATGTTTAAATGACGTGAACATAAGTAGGTTCTGACCGTGATCTCGACGGGGACATCCTTGTCAATACGAATCTGATAGTAGAGGTCGATGCAGTCGACACCAAGCCGGGCGAGGCTGGCCTCGCATGCCGCCCGCACGTACGCTGGGTCCCCGCGGACATCCCAGCTGCCGTCGGCTAAGACGAGAGCGCCGAACTTGGTGGCCAGCTCCACCTTCTTCCTCACGCCGTCTTGCAGCGCCTGCCATTACATGGAACCCCCTTGAGCGCACATTCATATACTCAGAAAAGAATCCAATCGAGAACCGACCGACCTTGCCGATTAGGATCTCGTTGGTGTGAGGCCCGTAGACGTCGGCTGTGTCGAGCAAGGTGACGCCGGCGGCAATCGCGTGTTGAAGGAGCGCGATCAAGTCCTGCTCGGGCTTGAGCTCGCCGTAGGCGACTGACATGCCCATGCAGCCGAGGCCCTGCGCCGAGACCTCCAGCCCCTGCGAGCCCAGCTTCATGCGAGGCACAACCACCGGAGCAGTAGCCATGGCGTCTGTGATGACTGATGATAATGATTTGTGTGTGTTCAGTGCATCGCCCAAGTGCTATTTGTAGTGAGGTACTGGCGGAGTACAACGCTCTTAAAATACAAAAACATACACGCAGTACTGCCACGCATACGGTGGAGAGGCGTCATGAAGTCGCAGTACGATATTATAACTGGGAATAAAAAAGAGCTCTCTCATGCCATCATCGGTTTTAGCCGTCGGGTAACGTCACTGCGTACAGAACTTTCTTCGCTCAACGGGTGTCACACTGACTGACAGAACTTTCTCTAGTCTCTTTTGACCTCATTTCTATGATTCTATCATCTATTTTGATCATGAATTCATAAGAGCGTCTCCACCGGTGCCTCCCAAATAGGCGTCGGCAGGAGCATCGGCACAGCCGTATGGAGGGCGTCGGCACAACATCCTCTATTTGGAGATGTTGTTTTCACACCGGCGCCCCCCATACGATGTCCGGTTCGTATTTTTTAAGCAAAAATTTGGTGCCGACATTTTCGATCCCTTTGCATAGGGATCATTTCGGAAGTGCCTGCGTTTTTATGGACTTCAGAACATGCCGGTGCTTTTTAGGGAGCGACGATGTGAACGCTTTCTCTTACTAGGATCCCAATAGAGTTATTGGGATCTCTAGATACTCTAACAATATACTTGTACGTGCTCAAAGTCAAGTTTTCTGTAATACTCCGTAGTAAAATGTGAGATGTATACCATGTGTGCACGTTACTTACCAAGTCCATCGCAAAATATAAAAGAAAACAAGTCTGCCAGTCAATTCGTTTGTTCAACTGGATCCATAAAATAGCTGCACTTGGTAATATTAATGCACTCATCTACTTACTACACAATTATGCAGGCCGGTTGTGTTTGTCCAGAGTCTCACTACTAGTCAATGGATCGGCGTCACTACCAAAAAAACAAAGTAGGCATGCCAGCCAATTAGTAATTCTTGACCTTTTTCTTAACCCAAAATCTATTTTGTGCCGGGGCTTTACGTTGTCTTAAACAGTAGTCACATGTCTACACAATCAGATGTGATTAGACTAGTCAAACACTGCTTTCTAGTGGCAGCCACTAAATCCCGTGAGCCCAACTTCATGCGCGGCCCAACTACTGGTGCAGCACATACCACATGAATCAAGATCAAGTTAGAAACAGGTTTTATGTAAGATTATTTTTTCTCTTTCGTGCATCAACTGAGTTGAGTATATTTCAGCGTGCGTGCATCTTCCAATGCGCGACGGTTTGGTCGGCACCTCCTCTCCCAGCGCCTATAGTGCCAAAAAAAGAAAGAAAGAATTGAGCCCTTCGCAGACACGCGCTATAGAATTAAGAGGACGAAACAAGAATTTTCCAAATTTATAGAATCCTTTTGTAGACAGATTTACATGATTTCTCTCCCAACATCATATGTATGCCATTTTGCATCGGCTTGCCATATAAAAGTTGGCTAAGTGTCCCCATGTATATTTTAATTGTATCTATCTCACTATTTACTAATTTAAATGTTCTGCATATATCTATAAAATGCATGCATCGTGTTCCCAAATTAATTTTAAAAATGGGTAAAACTAGAAAAACTAAACGGAAGATTACACTACATGATTTTGTATATATTTAAGGAAAATTTTAAAATTATTGAAATAATTTAAAAATGATAGGCCGGCCAATGTGCTAGTTATATATACAAACATATGTCCAAACATGCTGCTCTTTTCATTTCAGTTATCTAATTTGTATTTTTTCGATAAAGGGTGCTTTATTACTTAAAAAATTAAGCATTACACCCATCATCTGCATAATTAAGATGCACACAGCCATTCAAGATGTGCAAAGTAAAATGCAAACACGCAGAAAGCCGACAAAAATGGTTCACAATGATAGATGGTAAACTAGAATGAGGAGCTGCTATCCCGTGATTATGCAGCCACCAATGTTGGTTAATAAAGTCTTTCGTCGTATCCTCCAACTGTGTAGACACCTTCGTAAAGAGTCGCGATCCACTGTGCGCTGAAGCGACGACCATGAACGACGCATAACTTTACACCGTAGATGACCTACATAAGAGAAGAATTGTTATCATTAAAAACTTTGCCATTCTACATAGCCATAGCGACCATAAGACGGCAATCGATATCACTCCCACCCCTGATAAGTAACTTTAACCTAGAAGCAACTCCATTTATCCAATTGCCAAATATATTTGCAACGCTTCGTGGTGGATATAAGGTAGAACCTATCTGAATGATTGACCAGATAAACCTAGCAAACCGACACCGTAAGAAAAAATGTGTTTGATTATCTCATCTTTAAGACAAAAAATACATTTCATACATCCATGCCAGTTGTGTTTGGCAAGGTTATCTTTAGTAAGAATAACAGCGTGTCTGAGATACCCTGCAAAAAACCCTAGTTTTCAATATTATCTTTATCTTCCAAATGGATTTATTATTAAGTACTAGTTGAATGGGTTTGATTAAAGCTTTGTACATGGATCTTACCGAGACAACACCGTTCTTGCTAAGGCCCCAACCGAATTCATCGAACCCCTGTATCAGCTTGACTGAAACTAACCGTTGAAGCAGCTCATTCCAAGATGCCAACCGTGGTCCAATGAGATCACGCCTGGATGTCATAGATGGTGCGGATTTTTCCATCACCTTTGCTAAGGTATCACATTTATGCCGTACAATATTATACAAAGCTGAATATTGTTCTCGAAGGGTGGTTTCTCCCAACCATTTATCCTCCCAGTATCTTATCTCCGACCCATACCTGATGGAGGAAGAACCATATTGGAAAAGTGCCCTTTTGTTGCCATAATGCCAACCCAAACATGAGAATCATCAAATTTTCATATTACCCGAGAAATCACTTTTGTGCCAACATACTTTATCCGCAACAGATTTTTCCAGACACCATCCTCAGTTAACAACCTAGCTAACCATTTCCCAAGCAAGCCTTTGTTTTTAACATCGAGATCATGGACACCAAGTCCACCTGGATCTCTTAGACGACAAGTAACACTCCATTTTGTCAGAAGAATCTAGATCGGAAATAATCCAATGAAAGGACATGGATGCCGCCTTGAGGGGTGAATAGGCGGTTTGAAACTTTTACGATTATGGCTTAACAAATATGAAATAAAACTAGATTTTAATTTTCCAATCATAAATCCTATATAACTAGGGTTCACCTATGTGCACCAACAACTTATGCTAAGCCCACAAGTGACTATGTGATAGCAAGATATATAACTTCAAGCACGAAGGCTATCACAAAGTAAAGTGCATAAGTAAAGAGCTCCGGTATATGAATAACCGAGGTGATGCGGAGACAACGATGTATCCCAAAGTTCACACTCTTGCGAGTGCCACTCTCTAGCTTTTAATTTTCTAATCATAAATCCTATATAACTAGGGTTCACCTATGTGCACCAACAACTTATTTTTAGAAAATACAAGTAACTATGTGATAACAAGATATATAACTTCAAGCATGAAGGATATCACAAAGTAAAGTGCATACGTAAAGAGCTTGGGTATACGAATAACCGAGGTGACGCGGAGACAACGATGTATCCCGAAGTTCACACTCTTGCGAGTGCCACTCTCTGTTGGAGAGGTGTCGAGGACATGTCACTCCAAACGCCATGAAGGCCTCACCATATTCTCCTCAAGAATTCCAACCAAAAGGGATGTCCTCAATCCACTATGGAACCTTGATGGTGGTCACCGAACCCGCACAAAGCTTGGGGCTATCTCCACAACTTCATTGGAGGCTCCAAATAAATTGCCACAACGGCTTTGCATTTGAAGAATCTCCACAACTTAACTGGATTCCCCAAAAACACCACAAAGACCACTAAGTCGTCTAGGGTCTAAAGACCCAAGAGGAACAAGCTCCCGAAGTGAATATCTCACTAACTTTCACCTCCACATATCACCGCAGAGAAGTCAAACTGATGCACCAAATGCAATGGCAGGAACACCAAAAAGATGGTCAAGTCCTTCGCCCTCAAATTCTAACAAAGCTACTAAAGCTATTGGGGGAATAAGAGAGGAAGAACAAAAGAAGAGAAACACCAAATTTATCTCCAAGATCCAGATCTAGGGATTCCCTCACAAAGAGGGGGATTTGGTTGGTGAAAATATGGATCTAGATCTCCTCTCTCTTTTCCTCAAATCTGAGCAAGCACTAGTAACATATGGGTCTTCAATGATGGTGTGATACTAACGGTTTGGAAATCCATCAGCGATTGTCTTTTTCTATGACGATAGGGCGTTTTCGCTTCACAGATGGCGATTTAGGCCGCTCGGCCCGAAAAATTAGTGACAGGCGAGGTCTAAACGTCAACGATTGTGCAGAAATGAGCGTCGCGGGTGGTTGGCGGCCCGAACTGCTGAGTCAGCAGGGGGCGCGCATCACAACAACTGGGCTTCGGGACGGTGGACACATCTGACCCACACTCTGCATGCTCCTGTTCACGTACTTTTATGTCTGCCTGCACAACAGTCCAAGGCCTGCAGCACTGGGACCCATATTTGTACGGGGAGACAACCACTGTCTGCACACATGTACCTGGCCTGCAACACTCGGGCCCGCATGTTAGGTGCCGACACGACCCACCTGCGTGGGGCCGCCCGTTCCGACAGCCTCCCAGCATGCGAAGTGGACCAAACTGTCAGTACTACCAACATGGGTTCCACATGTTAGTTTCCTTGCCAAAAAAAATCCGCACGTGCCAGCACAAGTGTCTGCCTGCCGTCAATTCTGGACGCATGGCCCCGCAGGTCAGAGCTTGCTGGGCCTACATAATATGTCGGGCCTACCTAGGTCCCAGGTTCCATTCCCGTCGGGCCCACATGGAGATGTGGCGTGGCCCGCATGTCAGAGCGTCGGTGGGCCCGCTTGTCAGAGATTGGTGGCCCCCACTTGTCAGGTAGATACGTCCTTCCTACATAGCTTGGTCGGCCGCCCGTTCTGACAGCCTCCCAGCCAGCGAAGTGGACCAGTCCTGTCAATGGGACCAACCAGGGTTCCACATGTCAGTTTCATTGCCATTTTTTCGCACGTGCGATCAAAAGTTTGTTACGCATCCAGGTGTCTTTGGGCCAAATTGGGTGAGTAAAGTCAAAGGCCTATTTAGTAGGTTCCAAACAATCCTACAGAGGAGCCCAGCTTATATCCAAAGCTAGACTGGGGGCCTAGACCAATTCTTAGAAATTTATATTCCGGCCGAGATCGATTACCCATAGCTCCGCCGCTCCAGTTCGCCTCATGGGCTCTTTTTTATGTGCGGGTTTATATAACAGCCGGCCTGCCTTTGCCGGCACCCGAGCAGGGGTCACACATCACTCGTCTCGATCCAGAATGAGCAAGCTTGCTGCAGAACTGAAAAGGAGAAGTTGGCAAGTGCAGAGCTATCCAATGTTGCCAAGATCCAGAGGGATCAAATTAATCAGTTGACAACCAAGGCAAAGGAAATATTAGAAACGCAGGCTGCGATGTCGGCAAAAATTGAAAGGTTTCTCATGCTTAAGTAAAGGTAGACTGCATAACCCTGATAACGTGGTTCACACAGGTCGTGGTTTGCTCAACGCTGGAAATGTTTTTTGATGCTGCTGGAGCTGTTCTGGTCATGTTGAAGAGATATCTTGGTGCTACTGTGCACGCTGAACTCTGATCTGATGTTATTTCATAACTGTAATTATCTTAGTATGTAAATTATATTGCTGAATGTAATAATGTAGCGTTTTCAGTTTTAGCATGCTCTTGTGGGCATATTGGTTATATGAAAAATTAAGAAATTGAATTTTAATGGGTTGCATAAGAGACAATTTTAAACAGGCCGATCCATCAACTAACGGGCCCCAATGCCCATCAACTAACGGGCTCAAGGCCCACGATCAGAGGGATTCAAAGCCAACCAAATATAGGGCCTAAAGGCTCACAAATTGACGGGCCTAAAGGTCCATTAAATAATGGCCCAAGGCCCATAAGCTAACGGGTTCAAGACCAACCGACTAATGGGACGTAAGGCCCACCAACTAATGGGCCTCAAGGGCCATCAACCAACGGGCCTCAAGACCCATAAAAAATGGGCCTCAAGGCCCATCGCCTAACGGACCCCAAGGCCCATCGAGTAATGGGCTTCAAGGCCCATAAACTAATGGGCCCAAAGCCCATCGCCTAACGAGCCTCAAAGCCCATCGCCTAACGGGCCTCAAGGCCCACCGACTAACTAGCCCATCTCCTAATGGGCCTCAAGGCCCATTGCCTAACGGGCCTCAAGGCCCATGTCCTATCGGGCCCACCTGCTGTATGTTGCCACGTGTCATGAATCTAGTGGTACATTTGTGGCAACGATGTTAGTTTATTTTAGAGCAGATGCTGCCACGTGTCCTCTACGGGGCAAGCCACTGCATTGCTGAGAATATGCTAGGCGACAAAACAATATCACACGACCGTAATAATGGCCCAATCATTGGCCTGACACACCGGTCGGGTACATGGGAACTGCCCGACAAGGTGTAAGTCCATCACAACCGTCCGGGCCGGTTGGGCTTTGGGCTTGGACCTACCCGTCATGGATCTGTGACGCACTTTCCTAACCGTCAGTCTGGCCATCTGTGATGCAAGATCCGCCACGGTCCTGCAAACCGTCAGGATGAGGCCCCTGTGACGGATTTTGCACATTCGCCGACGAACTAAAATCGTTATAGAAGCCTCATATGTTACTAGTGAAGAATCGTGGAGGGATTGAGGGAGGGGAATCTCTCATATGTTTAAAAATGGTGGAGATCTAGTGTGAGAGAGTGAGAGGAGGAAGAAGTGTACCAAAAAGAGAGAGAAGGCATAAAAGGGGGCACACAGATTTTCTGCCCGTTGGGCCAAATTCATCCTGGGTCGAAACTACCGTTGGCAGTCTACGGTACTGCCGCTCTAACTCAACGAACAGCAGCATGGAAGCAATCTAGTGGGCGAGCCGGTCAACCCCCCTCCCTTTTCCTTTTCAACCCAAATAAAGGCAATCTTATAAACGCAATAACTCGAGAAAGGAAATTCCAAATGGAATGAAGCCAATGTTAATGTAAAGAGGACGACAAGAGCTACCCAACAAATATGGAAATAAGTGAGGGTGATTTTCTATGTATTTTCGAGGTGTAACTCCTCAAGGCGAGAAACCGAGAAAATCACAGAACACGAAAACTCAAGTGATACATGCCAAATCCATTTACGATGAACTAGAGCTTGTCATGGAAAAACCACAAGCTCTATAACACCAGATGGATAAGATCCAAATAACAAACGAAAAAGATGATGCAGCGATGCAACGGTTTGAGCTCACTTCGAATGATACGATCGAGTTACTCACTCAAGAGCCCTCTTGATAGTACGGTCACTATCCTATAAACTGGTCTCCCAACTAAACCACGACACCGGTAAGAAATAAAACCTATCAAGAGCAAACCTTAACCTTGTGCATTCCACTTGAGCTCGATGATGACGATATTTATCGCAAAAATATGGAACACCTTTCTTCATTGTGATTGCTTGATGAAGTCTTGCGGTTTGCTGCACCATACTCCATTATGGGGAGCTTCTTCTTCAGTGCATCTTCGCATATCTATGTACACCATATGAATGACAAGGCTCAAGCAAATGACCTCTATTTTGGTTGGCTCATCTCGAACTTGCACCTCATTTCTTCTTATTGTAACCTTAAAGCCAACATATGGTTCTAGCATTGCCTATGGACAGATCCTACAAGTATAACTCAATGCAACCATTAGCCATAGGGATTTCCATTAATTATCAAAACCACACATGGGGCTCCAATCTATGAAAAACTCCTTTAGGTAGTAGGAAGAAGGAGATCATATGCAGTACCATATGTGAGAACTGAATTTATGAGTACTAATCTTCCACCTATGGCCAGAAATAGTAATTTTCCTTTCCAACTACTAAGGTGTTTCTGCAATCTTTCCTCCAAGAGTTTCCATTCAGCAAGCGTGAGTCTCCGATGATGAATCAGAATGCCTATATAACTGATTGGAAAGCTGACCAACCCACATCCGAAAAGTTCGTCATATAAATTATCATTGTCCTCGCCAAAATAGAACAATTCACTCCTATAGAAATTTATCTTAAGCTAGACCTGATAATTGCTCGAAAGCTGATAATATTAATTTCAGATTTCTCGCCTTTTCCAGGTCATGTTCCATAAAGAGGATATATAGTCCACCATCAACTACGTGGGGAACCACTCCTTCAATTTGACCATTATTTTTAGCATGCTTAATAATAATGGCCAGCATATCCACCACGGTGTTAAATAACATGGGAGATAGGGGATCACCTTGCCTTAGCTCTTTTTTGGTCTGGAAGTATCTACCAACGTCATCATTTCCCTTAATGGCAACACTTCCTTCAAAAATGAAGTTATTAATTAATGCGTGCCACTCCTTAGAGAAGCCTTTTATTCTAAGAGTTTGTTGCAAAAAAAGACCATTTGACCTTATCATTGGATTTTTCAAAGTCGATTTTGAGGAATACACCATTCAACTTTTTGCGATGTAAGTCATGGATTGTTTCATGCAAGGTTACTACACCGTCTAGGATATATCTACCTTGCATAAAAAAGTCTAGGATATATCATAAAAGCAGTCTAAGTGGGTCGCACCACATGATCAACAACCAAATTGAGTCTAATAGTGGCTACCTTAGTGAAATTTTAAAGCAAACATTAAGAAGGAATATTGGCAAGTACATATGTACTGTTGAATCCTTTCTGCGTCATTAATTTTTTGTAGTAGGATAATCTCCCCAAAATTTATGCGGAAAATCTCAAGTTGTTCAGCATGCAGTTAACCAAACAGCTCCAAGAAATCCTCTTTAATAGTGTCCACGAAGTTTTGGAAAAACTCCGCAAGAAAACCATCAGTTCCGTCTTTCTTATTGTGCTCCATTTGAAAACAGCTTTCTTAGTTTCCTGTTTTGAATAAGGAGTGGTAAGAATAGGGTTTCCTGAGGGGTGATGAGGACATCCCATCTATTGATACAACCGCTGTACCTACAGCTACACAAATACAAGGACCAATCACTCGAGATCGTGCCAAACAACTTAACTATCAGGTACTTTCGTTTCTTGGAACTATTTCTCACATACATGAGAATATGATGCTGCCTAAATCAAATATGTTTGTTACTCTTAGGGCATCTCCAATGTGGCGACCCATCCCGCGCCCGCGCGTCCGGATGGGTCCAGCCGGACAAAAATGTGGCCCAACGCGGGGAAGCACCGCAAAAGCGGACGGCCGCGGCATCCGGAACAACGCAAACCCAACCCAAATCTAGGCCGGGTTTGCGTGGCTGCGGATGGCACGCGGCGTCATCGCGTGTCCGCTTGGTCCGCGTGGCTGGCCCAGCTGTCGGTGCCCCAGTCCTATTAAATGTGGACTGGGGGAGGGGGATGATACGTCCAAAACGTATCTACTTTCCCGAACACTTTTGCTATTGTTTTGCCTCTAATTTGTGTATTTTGGATACAACTAACACGGACTAACGCTGTTTTCAGCAGAATTGCCCTGGTGTCTCGTTTTTGTGCAGAAACTCAACTTTCAGGAAAATCCCCGGGATTAATTTCAATGGGCCTTTTTTTATAGAAGAGTAACGGAGCCAGAAGACCAGAAGGAGGGGGGCCACGAGGCAGCCACCCCACCAGGCGGTGCGGCAGGCCCCTGGGCCGCGCCAGCCTATGGTGGCGGCGCCTCGGGCAG